>NW_027412555.1:0-34526 GCF_025532065.1 Leptinotarsa decemlineata | reverse complement strand
TTTTCGAATTTTTGAGTTGTCATAACTTTGTTAATAATGAATATTTTTTCATAAAATTTTGGTCACACCTATTTAGAGGCACTCTGAATCCAGTGGGTATAAAAAAATCGCTAATAAAATATCCCGATTTTCGACTAAAAAAATATCGTAGTATGCCCTGAAACTTTAATAAACATTTCAAATTTTGTCCCAAGTAGACCTTTCAGTACTTGACATTTCAAAAAAAAATTATTGAAATCGGTTCACAACTTCAAATTTTGGGGGGATGTTTCCATTAAAAATGGGTCACACTGTATGTAAATTGCAAAAGTACCTACTGAAATGATATGATATGATACCTACTATGATATTCTGAGCTGAATAATAAAAATTCAACAATTCTTTTAATAATTGATTTTCTACCCTTCATGCGTGTAATAATATAATCCTTGAATATTATCATATGAGATTTTTATGGTCACAATGTAATAGAGTGTAATTTCGTGTAGAATTATTTATATTTATGAAGTATCGTAATAAATTTCACTTTATTACGATTTGGCATTCTATCTTGAAACGGAATTCAACATCTTCAAGTTGTTTGAAGGTGGGATAACCTTGTTCTTCATGAACCGAATACATTAATAACCTATCCCATTTAAACAACGTGACACGTTGTTAGATCATTACATGGATGATAATGGTACTCACTAATATTTGAAACATTTCTGGAATGAATCGTAATCGAATTTAACTTTGAGATTAGGTAATGGAAGTGAGCCTTTCAATTGAGATGTTTATCTGATCGTAACACTAAGAGAATTGTTTGATCCGAACTAGTTGAGATCGATAGACCCGATTCGTTTGATTGGCATGTCAACTCATTACATAATTTTTGGATATGGTGAAACATCAGTGCTTGCGTTTTCGAAGTATTTAAAAACAAACAATTTGCTGACAACTATTCATTCAAAGAAGTCAACACCTCATTGCATTTATCACGCAAGAAAGATTCCATTTTTACACGCTTCATATTAGCTTTACCTGTATGTATGTATGTATGTTTGTTTGTAACTCTCAAGCTCGAGATCTGTATTTACAGAATTATTGCTTGATCTATTCGCGGGCAGATGGCGCTATACGTAACTATCAATTATTGCTAGATCTGTTTGCGGGCAGATGTACGTAACTATCAATTATTGCTTGACCTATTCGCGGACAGATGCCGCTATACGTAAACCTCCTTGTTCAAAAGAAAATCAAAATAAATAACATATTTTGAGAATTATAAGTGTTAGCAAAATTTTGTACTACAGATGAAATATTTAAATATTTACAATTACCCGTGATTCAGTACAGAATAAAGTTTTGAACGAAATGGAGGACACATTTTAAAATCTAATTAGATTTTTTGAAAGCGAACCAGAATATGGATTTCAACAATGAAAACTTTATCGTAAATTGTACACCTAAAAAATTCAATTACTCAAATATTTCAAAAAATTGAAAAAGTTAAATTGAGGTGCTTGACATACATATCAAATCAAAAGTTTGATTTGAAAAATAAAATTATTCACTGAAAAAATATTTTTAGTCCATTAATATTTTGAATGAAACTTCAAATCAAAACATCAAGACTGAATTGTTTTTTGAAATTATTACTGCAAATTTTCTCTTTACTTCGAAACAAACTTTACAACTGTCCACCCTCTGTTGGAGACTTACTGCATCTCAGTATTACTATAGAATTTAAGACCTCAAATTTTATTATGTTGTTTGAGAGGAATTTTATATTCGTGCGCCGTCTGTTGAAGATTTATAATACTAGTGACTAGAACTTAAAAAAAATATTTTGGCAATAAATCGGACTAAAAAGTGAAAAATAAATATAGTTTAAAAAAAAAACTAAAAAACACGGTTTTAAAGAACATTGAACTAAAAAATTGAAAATATATTTTTTTAAATAATCTTGAAACAATAACGAACGAAAAATACTTGTATTATTGTGAAAAAAGCGTGGGCTCTTTGTGCTTCATTTTTGTATATCAGGCGCTCGTCGCTTTTTTCACAAAAATACTAATATTTTTCGTTCGTTATTGTTTAAAGCTTATTTAAAAAAAATATTTTGAACTTTTTAGTTCGATGTTTTTTAAAAGCGTGTTTTTTAGTTTTTTAAACTATATTTATTTCAGATATGATTAACGAGGTATCAGCGTACATTTTAAAGGATGCAGGCACAGAAAATTTATCCAAATCATTAATATAGAATAGAAACAGAATTGGCCCCAACATGGACCCCTAAGGGACACCAATGTCTGTTTGGTGTTTGCAGTGAGAAATAATTTTTGATTGCCACATATTGTGTACGTTTGTGTGTAAATGATTTTATACAATCCAGAGGACAGCCTCTAACTCCACGCTTATACAGCTTTTCTAGTAGTATGTCGTGATTGACCCATTCAGCAATGATTTCAAAGCGAAGTTGGTTGTTAATAAATCTGAATTAGTTGAAACAGAATGAATCAGCATTACCTATTCGAAGTACATAATCAACCTTTTTTTCCATACAGACCAGTATTGTAATACATTTTGAATTTGTTAATACAGCTACAAGAGTCGATGAAAAAAATACAGTTGATGATGGAATTTGATGAAAGAAACGTCGCATTATATATTCGTTTATATCAGATTGTTCATCTATTTATTTCATACACTATTATACAGGATGAACCCAATTACAGAATAGGGAGATACAGTGGCATTTAAAAATATGAACTTACATAATATCATTTGTGAATCTATATGGAAAAAATTGAAAACAGAACTGTCAGTTAGCTAAGAAATGTCTTTTGATTTGTATAATCTGACAGTTGAATATATCTAGGACATGCCTAACAGAATTAGAGGTATCGCACAGTGTATAGATTTGAGATTTTTTCTTTGTTTGTACGCAGAGTGTTGAGATAAAATGTGACACAATTCCTAGACTACCGTCTAGGAATCCAAGAATTCAACATATGTAACAATTGAGAGCAGGTAATGATATTGTTCATGCCCTTGAATTTAAAAAATTGAATCATATTTACGCCTTACCTCGAAACTACAAAAATTGTGAGTTTCAAGCAATTCCTAATAGGGTATTTCTTCAAGTTTAAAAGACATATATTTCAGGAAGCCCCTCTGTAGGGCTTCTAGTTGCTTTATATCAGGGTTTCCAAACTTTGTAGCCTTCGGACCATAATGATTTTTTCAGTTTGTTCCAAGGGCCAATTTCTGCCCTTAACTATATTTCTGGACTAGGATAGTCACAAAGTGCGTGACCTAAGCAAACTTACGCTTTTTTTTGCATTTCAATTATTATTGTGTATTGTGACACTTATCGACATCTAGTGGCGAGTAGTGGTACTGTGTACTATCTTTTTCAACTACCCGCTAGGTGGCATTGGGCGTAATTAAATATTTGGAATTACCGCGTTGGTTCGAGAAAGTTCTGGTTCTAGTTAGTGTATTCCGATCACCTCGAGATGGCAGTAATAACTGCATATAAAAAGGTTAGCGAAACTGTTTTTTATGAAATAAAGTAACACCCGTCAATAAAAGTATTTTGATTTGACTTATTGTTTTTATGTGTGATTTGTTAGTATGGAAAAGAAGCGAAAAATCGACAGTGAATGCAGAACGTTCTAAAAAAGGAACTATCAGTATTTTGTGATTGAGTCCAGTAATAAGTCGCTATGTTCAATTTGTAATGAAACCATAGCTGTTCTCAAAGACTATAACATTAAACGACACTATGAATCGAAACATCTTCAAAGTTACTCCAAATATACAGGAAGTTTGCGGAAGGAAAAATTTGAAGCTTTGAAACGCGGACTCAAATCGCAGCAATCTTTGTTTACCAAAGCGAATATTGAACTAGAGTCTGTAACTCGCGCCAGCTTTCGTGTGGCTCTTGAAATCGGAAAACGTGGCAAACCATTCACCGATGGATAAATGATAAAAGAATGCTTGATTGTAGTAGCCGAAGAAATATGCCCCGAAAAGGTGAATTTATTTAAAAGTGTCAGTTTGTCAGCAAACACCGTGGCTCGGAGGGTGCAATACATCGCAGAAAATATATCATCTCAACTGTCTGACAAAAATGGACATCATGAGTGGTTTTCTCCAGTATTGGATGAGTCAACGGATGTGTCAGATACTGCTCAGGTGTTGATTTTTATTCGCGGAGTAGATAAATGCTATGAAGTGTATGGAGAACTTCTTGATATTGATAGTATTCACGGCACGACAACTGAGGCAGATATTTTTAACGGAGTTAAAAATACCATTCATAAAAAGAACCTTCGATGGAGAAATTTGAAATCTATAACTGATGGAGGCAAAAATATGTATGGTAAAAATAAAGAAATGGTTGCACTTGTGTCAAAGGCAGTAGAAAAAGATGGTGGTTCAAAACCATTAGCCTTAAATTGTATCATTCATCAACAGTTCTTGTGCGGAAAATATTTGTATATGTCTGAAGTTCTAAAACCAGTCATATCAGTTGTTAACTTCATCAGATCCACTGGGCTTCTGAAATCCAGAACTCGTATTTTAACACTCACTAAATAAACACACTATGCTCCTGTCTGAAATCTTTTACTACCCATTCGTATTCTAAAATGTTGGAAAGGGTCTAGGCTTCCGTTCACGAATAAAAATAATTAATATCATTGTTAAACTTCTTTGACCCACTCATGAGTATATCACACCTAATTTGGCAGCTAATTGTCGGTAATTAATGCGGAGCGATATTTAAAGTTGACGAGACATCGAGAAACGTACCTAGTTGCGAACTTTGCAGAACAATGACCTTGATATAATTTATCGAACATGCGAAACAGACATACAACCGCTCTGAGAGAAATTATACTGTAACATATAAAAAGAAATTGGACATCAATCTCAGCTCCGATGTCATCAATGAACATATGGAATAATAGGGGTCCTAGGTTTGATCCTTGTGGTACACCACATGTGGCTACATATTCGACAGACTTTAGGCTTACGGTTGTAAAAATAAGATTTGAGGAGAGTGAGTCATTGGATAACCCAAAAGTCAAAAGTCAAGTCGAGTCCGTCTGAGACTGACAATCAATACCCTCTGCAATACAGTAAGTGATTGGTGATGGTTGAAGTCCTTTCGTGAAACCGTGTTGATTGGGGCTAAGAATGTTGCTGACATGACAATAGATTGTCTTTTCAAGAAGCATCTCAAACACTTTACAAAAGTTGCTTATGGTAGAGATTGGTTTGTAATTTCATAGCAAATATGGAACAGTATTTAGAGTTCCTCTGGCTTTCTCATATTATTCGAAATGGAGACGGTAGAGCCAAAAAACGAAATTGGACAATTCTAGCTTTTGACGAATATTTCAAAAATAACCACTGATATTCTCTATCATCTTTCCATTGATAAAATCACGAGTTCATGTCACGAAAAAGTTGAATCTACTATTGTCGCAATGACGGTAAGTAATGACATTCATACGCTCATTTGGTTTGATTCCAGCCTTAGGAATTTTGTTTAAATTGAAATGGTTAGATTAATTTTTGGGAAAGACAGGTTTTTTAGCTTTCTACTTTCTCATCTTTATACAAACTTCCAGGGAAAGAAAGAAAATATAAATTTCAAAATTAACTCTACAAAAATGTGTAGATCATGCGCAGAAGTCACATTTAGACAAAAACTGAAAAAATAAGTCCTTCCGGAACAATTACTTCCCCATAAATATTGAATAGCACGAAAAGAAAAGTACTTGTGAAACAACTAATTTCATATAAACATTGAATCATACGAAAATGTCATTTTTCTATGGAAATCTAGAATACAGAAAACCAAAAACATTTCATTTTCAAAAGATTTCTTAATATATGACCATTCGAACATCTAATAATACATTTTATGGCCAAATTAACAATAGAAATGATGTCAAATAATGAACCTTGAGAGCTATTTCAGACGAAAAAGTGAACGAACTAACCCAGTATAATGTAAATCATATAAGTATACACATATCTCACTCATTTTTAAATTCTCTTTAATGCAATCATCTGGCTATTGATCTATGATTTTGAATAATTCTGTTAATTTTATGTCATACTGAATATTCAACAGGGTTATGATTGTCAATTGTGATAAAAAATATAAACATGTGGTCATATGAATGAATATTCAAATTGTCGTATTAGAAGATTAAACATACATTTTTTCAGAGGTTATTTGCATTGATTATTTCATGAATCTGATTTATATCCATTCATTCTTTTACGACTTCATCAGCCTTGAGACCAGTAATCGCTTTCCTAATTTTTTTCATCTGAAAAACCAAAAAAAGAATGGATCTGTTAGTCACGTTATTACATAGTTATAGATTTTGGGAAGGAAAGCTTTTGTTTTGCTACTTCTCCAACTTGATACGAAAAATGTGAGAATCTATCAAAAAAAGGGAAGAAGTAATCAATTTCAAAAATTAACTCTTTACAAAGATGTGTAACTTTCAGGCACAAAGCCTGGAAGAAAAAGCCCTCCTGAAACAACTACCTTCATAAAATCATTGAATTACACAAAAGAGAAATACTTTTCAAACAACTACTTTCATATGCAGATGGAGTTATACAAAAACACTTTTCTTAATTCAGTTTGTATTCCAAACATTTGTTTTGGGGAGAATATACAAAACTATCAGCCAGTAGCACTGCTTTGTATACCCAGTACGGTTTTCGAATCAATTATTCATGAAAAAATTTTAAATCACGTTTATCCATGTCTAAGTGAAAAACTACATGAGTTCTCACCTGAAAGGTCCACGATAACTAACCTAACATTATTTATACAAAAGGCAAATCAAGTTGTCGAAAATAATAGTCAACTAGATATTATTTTCACAGATTTTAGTAAAGCCTTCGACAAGGTTGATCATGAGTTTATGTTTGAAAAACTATACTCTTTTGGGCTTCCAGATCGACTCTTGAAGCTGTCAGCTTCGTATTTTATAGACAGGAAACAGTATGTAGTTTATAAGGGATGGGGGATCAGAGGATTTTTTCACAAGATCTGGTGTAACCCAAGGGTCCAATCTAGGACCCCCTCTTCTCTTTATTACTAATAGATATACCATGGATAATTTAAAATTATTCGGGGAAATCAAAAGTAAAGAAGATGTGATTTTGCAGATAGAATTTACGAGTGGTCCCTGTCAAATCGCCTAACATTTAATGTTGACAAATGCTTTACTATGTCAGTTACTAGGAAAAAACTACGAAATGATTTTCAGCATGAGATAAACAATGAATATTTAACCAAGAAGACACAATGCAGAGATTTAAGAGTTACGCTGGATGAAAAATCTCACTTTTGAGCAACATATGACCAACATCATAAACAGAGCATAATAGAATCATTAGGAACTCATTCAAATTCACAAAAATATCTACATTACCAACACTTTATAATGTATTTGTCCGTAGTATACTGGAATGTGGTGCAATAGTATGGTCTTCTTATTATTCAGTTCATAAAAATGAAACTGAAAAGGTACAGAAAAATTCCTTGAGATTTCTGCATTACAACAAACATGGTGAATATATTTTAAATGTCAGTTATCATAATTTCTTGAATGAATTTAAATTCACAACCTTAGAATTTAGAAGAAAACTTGCTTTTCTATTTTTTTTTTCTATACGCTATTGCATAATGAAGTATATAATTTACACTTGTTGTCAAAAATGTATCTGAACTGCTGTACATACTAATAGAAAAAGATATAATTGTTTTGCCTAAACCTCGAACCAATCTAAGTTTAAATTCCCCACTGTACAATATGTGTTCTCTTGCAAATTGTTTGAGGAATATAGATTTCTTTGTCAAACGTAATGTAAAAACATTTTAAAAAAATATTGAAATTCAGATATCACCCTTAGAAATTAATAATTTCTAAGGGTGACAAATGGAAAAGGTCAATTTGTCATTTTAAACTGAATGTGTCTTTAAATTTGATTTTGATTCAGGTGATTTGGAATAACTTTGGTTTTAACCACTGTTGAGAATAGTTATTTGTTAGTTTTTGATATTGTAATTGATTATTGGAACTGTTTGTTCTGTAGATTACTTAATAAATAAATAAAATAGAATTGCTGCACCTCTCATCAGTGCAACCTAAACAGATGTGTCTGGGACTCGATTAATTTCGAGGCTCGAATGCTTGTATAGAAACTTCGTCTGAGAAAAATATTGAAACTGAACTGAAATTGAAAAATAATCGAGGATCAAACTATACAGGGTGTTCCTTAAACACGTGCTAATATTTAAGGAGGTAATTCTTAGATCCATTTTAAGGAAAAAACGTCCTATGGATGTTTGTCCTAAACGCCTTAACTTTTGAGATACAGGGTGGCAAAGTTTTCAAAAATAATCAGTTTTTTGATAATAACTGAGATAATTTTGTAGACATCTTTGGCATATTTAGTACATATGTTCCATGCCTCAAGGCGCATTTTCTGATGTAGAATTTTCTTAATTTTCTCTGCCAGTGGCGTACGTACGAGTTTTGAAATGTATAATTTTGGTGAAAAAAATACTACGCCACTGCTTTATCTTGAATTAAAAATTATTTTTAAAATCTCCATACATTTTTGAGCACATTTGATCTGCTGGGTTTTCTTTGTCCGACGCATGATTTTCGCTCAAAAAATTAAAAATCGCTTTACTTAAGGATAAATTCCTTAAAAAGCTGATGCGGTATCGTGCATCAATTGAAAGCAAACTAAGAGATCAGATTTGTTGCAAAATAATTGAGGATCTGAAAGGTATTTGTTTGTTGTCAGATGCACTGTTCTCAATTATAACGCAGCACCGCTTAATAATTTTTGAAAACATAAATTTAGTTATCCTGGAATAAATGACGTGTAGCAGAATTTATTTACTGCACCTCTTGGAAATATGGAGTTTGTCGATATGTGATTTCTTTTGAAGATTAAAAGCAGAAAAAACAGCGTACCCACCATAGCAATAAAAAACAAATTCTCTGTATGTACAAACGTCAGTAGCTAATATTGATGTTGGTTTAAAGTAAGGTGTTGGTGTTAAAAACTGTCACAGCGCGTTTTGATTGATTTTGAAGTGTTATTGAAGTTATTTTGGTAGTCCGCTGTTTTTCTGAATATCAGTAAATATGGTAAATTATACAAATGCGGAAATGGCGCAAATGCATTACGTATATGGCCTTGCCGATGGTAATGCAACAGAAGCCAGGTGCATTTATCAGGAAAGATATCCTAATCGTGCCTTACCAGATAGCCAAACCTTTTCAAATATTCATCGTCGACTTAGGGAAATTGGTAGTTTCAAGAAAGGGACTCTGGAAGGTAGACCTCGTGTAGTAAGAACTCCTGAAATTGAGGAAGCAGTGCTGCAAGAAATTGAGGAACATCCTGAGACGAGTACGAGGAAGATCGCTAGAACTCTGGATATTTGTCATCAAATTGTTTGGCGTATTTTGGTTGATTTTTTGTTATACCCATACCATATTTCAAGAGTGCAGGCATTACTCCCCAGAGATTTTCCACAGCGTGTGAACTTCAGTCAGTGGTATCTACAAAGTATTGCACTAAATCCTTAGTTTGAGACACAAATTTTGTTCACAGAGGAAGCAAATTTTTTCGGAATGCCATTCAAAATTTCCATAACAATCATGTGTGGGCTGAAGAAAATTCCCATGCAATAACAAAACCCATTTCCAACACCAATTTTCGGTTTATGTATGGGCAGGAATTAAAGGTGATCAATCTAATAGGCCCATTTTTTCTACCAGGACGCCTTGATGGTCGTTCTTATTTACACTTTCTCGAAGAAGACTTACCTGGGTTATTGGAAGATGTGCCACTTGCGTTAAGGAATCGAATATGGTACATGCACGATGGCGCCCCTGCTCATTTCAGTGTAATTGTCCGAAACCATTTAAATACAGTTTATCCTAATCGTTGGATAGGTCGCGGAGGACCTCAGCAATGGCCAGCAAGATCCCTCGATCTCAACAGTTTAGATTTTTTTTTATGGGGTCACCTTAAAACTCTTGTGTATAAAACTCCCGTTAATACTTTAGAAGATTTAAGAGAGCGGATAGTTGCCTCGTGTGAAACTATACGAAATACGCCGGGAATATTTGAACGGGTGCGTAATTCCATGCGTAGAAGGGCAGAAGCATGCATACTAAGTGCAGGTGGCCACTTCCAACAATTTTTATAATCAGTTTTGGTATTATTACTAATTAACAAATATGTGCTATTCGTTTAGACTTACTGTCACAAAATAAAATAAAACTCGTTTTTGTGAAAAATTTATTTTTTTGCAGATTTTGTTTTCAAATATTATTAGGGAATTAGTAATGCGTTATGAAGCAATTTTCAGATTCTCATTTATTTTAGAATTGATCTAATTTCTTAATTTGCTTTCTGTCGATTTTTATTTTTTTGAGTGAAAATCATGCGTCGGACAAAGAAATACCAGGAGATCAAATTTTCTCAAAAATAAATGAGGATTTAAAAATGATTTTATTTTGAAAAGAAAGCATTGGCGTAGTACTTTTTCCTTAAAAATATTCAATGCGAAACCCGTAGGGATGCCACTTTTTGAAAAAATACAAATTTGTGTACATCAGAAAATGCGCCTTGAGGCATGGAACATATGTACCAAATATGCCAAAGATGTCTACAAAATTATCTCCGTTATTATTAAAAAACTGATTATTTTTGAAAACTTTGCCACCCTGTATCTCAAAAGTTAAGGCGTTTAGGGCATACGTCCATAGGAAGTTTTTTTCTTAAAATGGGTCTAAAAATTACCTTGTATATTCGTTTCCACTAATTACATTTCAAATGGAAAATAATTAAGGAATCGGGATAACAGCTCTTGGCCAATGTAATGGGCAAGCTTGTCTCAATGCTTCAACATATCAGAGTCACTGAAGACCGAACCCTTGACCCCGAAATCTTGGAAGACCTAGAGACAAATGTCGTTGAAGACGATGGAGAAGTAGACTTTGAATTACACAGCGGTCGGAAGAAAACGATGAAGAAAAAGATAAATAAAATTATAAGTTGTAACTATTTTTTTAATGTCCACTTTGCGAGTTTTTAGCTGGGTATCCCTACCACTCTGACTCACCATTCATTGGAATACAATTGATGGATATGAAATAAATATCTATGTTCGATTTGATGATTTTCCTGTTTACAATCAGAACCAGCCTGACAGATGTTGGAGTAAATATCTCCCAGTCAACAAACAATTCTCTAGGTCAAAATTGCATACAAACAAATTTCTGCGAATCACTACAGGATTTGTTCAGGAAAAATACATCAGCTGTTCATATTACAGGTGGAATTCTCGACTGCCGATCTCAGAAGACAAACCACAACTTTTTCTACTATCAGGTATTTTAATCCAATTCAAATTAGGTTTGTTACAACATAAAAATGCAGATTACCTAATTTGTTACTGCCATTATCATTTACATTATTGTATTTCCACTGATGAAACTGATTAATTAGTTCAGAATTTGACCACCTGTTATCATTTTAATAGTTAGTAATTATCGTAATGTATCCATAATGTTTTTTCGTACAAGAAAATAAAAACTCGTGTACTGTCAGTTTTTGAATTAGTTAAGCAGTGACTATTTACACTTTTTCCAATATATCAGGAGTTTTTTTTCGCTTTCCATCCATTTGAGGAAAATTATTCATTTTCAGTGTTACTATCTTAATTCGGGTTTGAAGGCCGTCGCAGTTTGGAACTGCATCCTAACGTTTCGTCAGCACGAGTGGCTGGCTTCTTCAGAGGTTTATTCATCTTGATGATTTACAGATGATTGGTGATTTCTGATAGGTTAGTTTTTTTGTTAACGCAGGTAGTCCGTCTCTCTTGTTGATGCGTTTCTATTTGCCGAATTGTGGTAACATTACATTGCTCTAGCATCTTTTAGTATGGCACTCCAAATCCGATTAAACGTTACCGCCTCCTCTTTTCTGTTGAAGTTTTTCGTATGTTTATGGATATCTATGGCTTCCCGTACAAGCTGACTGTGGTATCCATGACCGGGGGCAAGTAGTTTCACATTAGTCTAATCAACAAGTTCAAAAACATGAAAAATAGAGATAAAGGTCCTGAAAATATGAGCGATAGCTCATTCGATTCGGAATCACCTCTAGAAAAATGTTTTTGAAGGATTTTGGTGTAGGTAAAAAATTGCAAATGTTATTAAGAAAATAATGTTTGAAAAAATAGTTTTCAGTTTTTCGTTAATAACTCAAAAAATATTAATATTTAAGCAATTTTGAAAATATCTTGTTGAAGAGGAAGAAATTTCCGATAAAAAAGTCCCGACTCCCGAAACTCTATCCACATTATTTATAATTTTAATTTGACGTTGAAAATAGGGTTCCACGCGGCTGTTACGGCATGTGCGCGATGCCGCTAAAGAGAGTTTATCACAAGAAATAATTTTTTCATAACATGAAATGTCATTTAAAAAATCACTTCTTCTTCAAAAATTTTTTTCATTCACCATTTAGTTGTTCAATAGTTTAACAATTTGTTATAAACAAATATTGACCAACTTTATATTCTTTTCCTGAAGCATAAAAAAATCATAAAAACAGTTATATATGAAAAAGTGCCATAATTTTTTTTATTCATTATAATTTTATAATTTAAATGATTAAATAATTTTCTATGGCACTTTTTTATATATAGCTGTTTTTATAATCTTTTTCTGCTTCATTATTTGTTTATAACAAATTGTTGAACTAATAAACAATTAAATGATGAATAAAAAAAAATTTCCAGAAAAACTATTTGAAAGTGTAAATTATGATTTTTGAAAGCAAAATTATTTCTTAACTGATTATTCAAACAATCGAAATATAAAAAATCGATTTGAAACAATTGAAAATCAAAACTGAAAAAAACATTTTTTTTTCAAAAATCATAATTATCCCTAGATAACAAAATAGCAAAAAAAAACTTTTCAAAAATATTGAATTTCTCTATTTGTTTGAAACAATTTAATAAACAAATTACGTAAAAAATTCATATCCTATGTTGATAATTGTCATTGTTTAATGTGAGAACAGACATAGGTAAATATCGATTGAAAAAAAAATTCATCAACAATTTTTAGATATTTCATTTTGCAATAGTTTTAAAAAATCATAATCAACAAATTAATAAATTTTCATGAACTTCCATCGCAGGATTGTATGAAGTATATATATATCAAAAGGGCTCCACGAAGTTTAAAATTTATAGGCCAATTATTTATACCTTTTATCCCATTATTTATGCCAACGGAGATTGGGAAAAAAATTGTTAGTTGACAATTGATGGTGATGAAATGGTGATAAAACTTTTTTTTCTACGGGACTCAATTCACTCAAGTGTTAAGAAGATACTAGATTTTTTTCAGATTTTCGAAATGACATTTTATGTTATAAAAAGATTATTTCTTTTGATAAACTCTCTTTAGCGGCAGGGCGCGCATGCCGTAATAGCCGCGCTGAACACTATTTTCAACGTCGATTTAAAATGGAGATGGAGTTTCGTGAGTCGGGACTTTTTATCGAAAATTTCCTTCTCTTTAACCAGCTTTTTTCAAAATTGCTTAAATATTAATATTTTTTGAGTTATTAACGAAAAACTAAATACCATCTTTTTAAAATCTTATTTTGTTAATAACAATTGCAATTTTTTAACCTGCACCAAAATCCTTCAACAACATTTTCCTAGAGGTGATTTCAAATCGAATGAGCTATCGCTCATATTTTTAGGACCTTTATCTCTATTTTTTATGTTTTTGAACTCGTTGATTAGACTACATCTACAAACAGTATCGCGTGATCTCCTCCACTAATCTACAGTTTCTCCGATGATCAATCAGTCTTGTACCCATGGATCTTTTGGTGGTACCGATATAAACTTTTCCGCAGGAGCATGTTATACGATATACCCTCGCAGCTGATAGTGGCTCTGGTGGGCTTGAAAACTGTTTTTATTTTCTGCTTCCCTAAGTATTTTCCTATTATGTCTGTAACCCTCAGGATGTATGGTAGAAATGCGCGTGCAACTATTTGAATTTCCTCTCTATTTTGACTCGTGGAAGTATTCCGTTTAACGGCGTTGTTGATCGATTTCGAAACAAAAAACACAAACACCACAAGAAACACAATCCAATATAGTGTACAAACTGAGCTGTGTAAGCTTTCACAAATGATATGTTGGTCAAACTGGTCGTTTTCTCAAAACAAGAGTTTCAGAACACATGAGAGACTCTAAAAAACTGAATATAAAAAACCTCACAACGCTCGTTGGACATGAAAGAGAGTATTGACATATTTTTTTTATCATCCAACTATACTAGCTATATTTATCCAAAAGACTTTTGAGAGAAGTGATACATATGATATATGCGATAGTGCATACTAGAAGTAATACTAGAAGAGATGTCGATGTCCCTAATACTGCATACTTCAATTTGATAAGTAAAATACCTGAATGATTTACCCTCTTTGTATTCTTTTTCTTTCTGTCATTGAATAAAAAACAAACACCACCTCATCAGAATCACAGATAAAGCCATTCGTTTTTTTCATGTCGTTTTGTATTGGTGTTGTCTCGGAAATTTGGTTGTTGCAATGTTTTAAATTTTTCTTATATGTATCTAATATGTCTGATGGTTTTAAAAATAGTAATATTATCAAAACTAAAAAACTGCTTTTCAGTGAGAAGTTTAATTATATCTTGTAAAATTGAAACGGTAGTAATCGTATAAGTTTTGTGGAAGGTATGTTTAAGAAAATTCATTGTTACAGAGCCCTGAAGAAGAATTCAACTAAATTCGAAACGACGGCGAGAAAACAATTGTTTGAAAAAAAATTGATCCTTTTACCAAATCAATTTTTTTTCATTATGATTTTCATTCAAATTAAAGAGATATATTTTTAAGACTTTCGGTTTCCTTCCTGCTTTAGAAATATATTTGATGCATTCATTTTCAAATCGTATTTTTAATCGACTTTATTTACTGTTGATGGATAATTAAAAAAAATATGGTTATTTACACATTTTGACCCACTTAAATTGATGCATTCCAGACCCTTGATTATTTTACGGATTTATTTACGTATTTTTTTGTTTTATCATCATATCTTCATATGAAAAATGTCAGTTACGCAAGAAATGAATTAATTCTTCACCTTCAAACCCCAGTTAGGAAGAGCCAAAGTATAGTTTTTTAATGGCGAATACAAAATATTCATCCCACTTTTGGAATCTTCAGTAATTCACATCGACCCTATTCTTCAAATTGTTGATCATATATCAAAACCAGTTCAGAGTTAATGTCATAAGGTCATGGTTTTTAAATGGACCTCCATCAAAATGAACATAAATATGAATTTTATCTGATTTACAAATATCTCATTTGAATTTTTGAATGTTCTCAATACCTAATTGGTTTATGGGTGGGAGGGAGAAATAAAAAATGTGCACATTTAAATAAAACGGTAAACCAAATTCGAAACTCTGAGAAAAAACTTGTAAGTTTTGTGGTGTGGTGTGCTCAGTTTTCTTTTCCATATAACATGATATTTCTGGTAAGCAAGAGTCGGTTTTCCTTTTTTCAACTTCTGATTATTCATAATGAATTCATAATGAAATGAAAAATTAAATATAATTTTTTGAGTTTGATGACAAGCATGATATATTCAACGGTTATATCTTACAGTCAATTACTATTTCAAATTCACATCCCAATTTTCAAGTATCACTCACAAAATATGATTAATTTGAATGATATTCTCCATGATTTGTCTCTTGATTCTGAAGATATATGGAAATATATTTTTTCACTTATTTCCAATTTGAATCTATCACTGATATGATTGCTGCCATTCAGCTCACTTACTATACAGCTCATTTAGTCATATATTTCAATAACATTGCTATAATACTCGTACAGTAGGTTAGGTTATGTAAGGTCCAAAGTGAGTAGGTCTATTGCTCATGCAGAATATCCAATGTGACATAAGCTCTGTGGCATGCAGCACCATCCTGTTGCAACCACATGTCGTTTGTATCCAGATCATCCGAAAGAAGTTGATGATTATCGACCTACAGTGCTCGCCATTACACTGATGGTCTGTCGAACGTCGTTTTCAAAGAAAGTTATTCAAACACTGTTCTACAGGTTTCACCCAACAACAAAACAAGGATAGAAGTTAAGTCACAATACAATGACAAGTTATAAGATGAAAACAATACATATAGAATTAGTTGAAGTAAAAATACCTAATCTCAGAGATGGAACAGTAGAAAATGTCGAGCTGGCAATTTGCAGAATTGCATTTGACACATGCTCTGCAGAGGTGAACGTTTCGAAATATTTTTACGTGGTGTTGGCAGATAAAAAGTATTAACTACTCTAGAGGTTGGTCTAGCTACATTAAAATTAAGTTTTTGCAGAATACGTGGCTCAATAATTGAATTATTAATCAGCTTAAAAAGAAAAATTGTGGAGTGACAATCACGACGGCAACCCAAGCTATTCATAGCATGTCTAGCTAACAATGCATCATGGGGAAATACAATTGGTGGATAGATATTGTCTGATCTATAGGAGAGAAGTTTCAAGAAACGACCTTGTACTGATTCAACTTTTTCTGTATACAACTGATGAGATGGAGTCCAGATTATGGATGCATACTCTAATTTTGATCTGACGAAAGCATAGTATAAGGTTTTCGATGTTGATGGATTCGAGAAATCTCTGGAGATTAGTGCAATAGACAAACAGACAGAACAAGGTTTCTAATTTTTCCGTTAGTGGCAGCAGCTTTCAGGTGGTTGTTTAGGATCTCGATATGAGCTATTAGTAGGTGGGCAAGCGACAATAAATAGATACCTTTTACAGATAACTTTCCAAAAACGTCTACGCAAAAGCTATTTGAGACGTTTTTTCTATTGATAAGTTAGATCAGGGGTCTCCAAACTACGGCCCGCGGGCCAAATCCGGCCCGCCAGTGTCATCAATCCGGCCCGCGACAGCCAATGATTTACTGTCATCAATTTGACCTGCGACAGCCAATGATTACCTAGTTGTTGTTACTATTGCTGTGATAAGTTGAAGAAAAAAACACAGAATGATAATTTCTCGGTTTTATTTACTTGCAAGGTAAAACTTAACGACAGAAATGAAGACAAAGAAAACTTAAGTATCTGAGTTTAAGCATAATAATAACTAACAAATAATTGAATTGAATCACAGTAAAACAAAAACACTAATGACATTTATGTAATTGTGATTTTCCACCGACAATACTTTGTAGTTGTGGATCAATTTTAATTGTACCAATTATCAAAAGAGATTTAAGATGCTCATCGGTTAATTGAGATCTGTAAACATTCTTTGTGTACTTCATCTTGAAAAACGTTTTCTCACCCCAACCCACGAGCAAAATTATGCAAATTATCAAATTGTTCCAGAGGAAGACTCTTTTAAAATTTCAACAAAGATGAACTTTGATATTTGTTCTTAAGCATATCACTGCACCGTAAATCAATAATTTCCATTTGGACTTTCGGAGCCAGGGCAGGCCCGTGCTGGACCCTTTCTTAGGGCGGTGGACGGCCATAGCCAAAGGGCGCCAACACCCCCCCCCCCTCCACCATTCCTAACCTCTGTTTTTTTAGCGTGTTGATCGCTCATGACGCTGGGTTCAATTTGCTATTCTGGCATCTGGTCACCGTACGAGCGAACGATCACACTTACACAATCGTACCAGTATTTGTCAAACAAAATGGCCATTTATTGTTTGCTCAAGAATAACGGTAATTTTAAATATTTGCAATGCGGAATGGGAAAATAACTGTCGTACTTATATCGTTTGAAGAAATGTTTAAGCTTAAGCTTTTAAGCTAAAATAAAATAATTAAAAGAGAAAGTAGGAGTTGAAACGTAATAAGTGTAATTTTCGGTAAACATTTCACATATAACATGCAATATATACATTTAAAAAAAGTTACCACTTATTACATAATTTTTAAGGAAATAAAAAAATATATATAATTCACAAATGTAGGTCTTCTTTGAGTCAATTTGCAAACTGAATCTAAACCTGAAGAAGTCTTTTAAGTTCGGAGCTGGAGTTGCAAAGATAGTCAATAACGCTGTCTGGATCTATGGAGTTCAAAATATCAGCTTCTGATTGCATCAACAGTAATGATTCTAAATTGTCATTTGTCAAAGACGATCTTAATCTGGTTTTGATAAGTTTCAACTTTGAAAATGCTCGTTCGCAAGAGACTTGAGTCAATGGGATAGTTAGAAGAAACTTATACACTTTTGAAAGTTCTGGGTATTGTAAACAGTACATGTTATATTCTAATATAACTTTATATGCACACTTGATACAGCTATTGCATGATGCCGACTCTTTGCACTGGACCTCGTGGTCTTCATCATCTTTTCTTCTTGCGCATCGATTTTCTCGTCTGAGACATCTTCATTCTCATAGTCGGCGTTCAAACTTGCATTTGAAATCTGGGGCCATACATTTACGAATGAGATAAGTTCTTCTTTCAGCTTTTCTTCATCAACGTTCAAAACTAATTCTCCTATTTTCTTCAATGCTTTAGGTGGAAGAGATTCTTGGGATTTGAATGTTTTTGGGTCAAAACATGCCAGATCCAAGTATAGCGATTTGTGCTGCACAAAACGGCTTTCCATAGTTTGGACAGCTCTCTCTACAATTACGAAGAAGATCTTTATTTTGAATTCTTCTTCCGGAGAAGTTCCAACACTGTCGTCTTCAGCAAGTTCTCCTGCCATTTTCTTTACTTTCTTCTTTCTTTTCTCAGTTATTGCTTTGCCAATAACAATCTCATTAAGAGTTTCATCGGCCTTTGCTCTTTCTTCGAGTTTCTGCGTCATTTTCAAAACAAAGCGTTGTGCTGCATTCAAAGTCTCATCAAACTTCTCCCTTAGGTGTTTTAGCCTACTAAGAGAAGACTCAATATTCCTCCACGCTTGGGCGTAGTCCAGATTCTTTGTTTGGAGGTAATCCGATAGTGGCGTAGTGATTTTGAACAATTGCAAGAATATCATGCCAACAAGTACTGTTTCAAAATCCAGATACTTCTTAAGTAAAGCAGTTGCTTCATGTCTCACTTTGGCGTTGAAATCAGCTGAATGTGAAATTTTGAACAGAGCCAATACCAACTCCAGATAAATGTGTTTGTTAGGTTTAGCTGTGTTTGAAGACTGTTCTTCAGAAGAGGTCCACATGTCTATTCTGCCGAATATTTTCGTTGCTGCATTGCTGCGGCTTCGCCATCTGGTAGCCCCAATGGCTTCCAACTTGTACTCAGGATTTTGCTTCCTAAACATATCCAGTCTTTTAATTGAATCCTTCAAAAAAACCTGGGTCTCTTGCATTATGCTGAAAAATGAGATTGTTACAGTGAGGCATTGAGCTGTATCAGATATTACGAGATTCAAAACGTGCGCGTAGCACCACGTGTGAATGTGATTTGGGATTTTGCTGGCCATTTGTGCAGTCAAACCATTATACTGACCGCTCATGTTAGACGCACCATCAAACGCATTTGCGACGCAATCACTCAAAGGTATTTCAAGTTCTGTCAATACACCAGAGAGAGTGTCAAATAATGCCTCTCCTGTAGTAGAAACCACACTTTTTAATGCCAGTAGTCTCTCGCACACTTCATGACCTTTAACATACCTGGCAACTATTGCACATTGATCATTGCTACTTATGTCTATCGTCGTGTCCATCAAAACTGAGTATTTGCCGGCCGATTTGATTTCATTTGCCACGACAGATTTGATTTCTTTTGTCATACAGATCATTATTTTTGCTACCGTGTTGTTACTTAGAAATGTCACGGCACTTCCTCTGCCCACCCTTTTGTTTTTGCCTTTTTTTTCGTGTTCCACGTCTGTTTTTTTTGTTGACCTCTTAGACATGCGCGTATCACTTTCTTCAATAGCCTTTTTCAAGTGTTTCTCTAACTGTGGATCATACTTGGACATTAACATAATAATTTCTAAGAAGTTGCCATGGTTGATTGTGTCATCTTTAAGAGAGTAAGCAGCTTCCTTTGATGCACGAAAAGCCAATCCTTGCTTTCCTATAAGCTTCAAGACATCTATTACAATTTTCACCACATGTCTCCTTTCTAAGACTTCTTGTTTCCTCTTATCTAGTTGATCACAAAAAAGAAGGTCACGAGTACTTTTCTTACGTTTGGCTACCATAAAAGCCTCGACGGATTGAAAATGAGCTTTGGACATTTCATGTTCATTAACTCTTTGGTGGACATGTTTCCAGTCTTCAAACCCTGTACAAAAGGTTGAATTGGAGTTGCTGCTGTAAACGATGCAAATAAAACAGAACAGTTTCTTTGAATTTTCGTCATATGAAATCCAATGTCTCTGAAAGGTTTCTCCATCGTTTCGTTTTACAGTGTATAAGGGTTTTTTGTCATTAAAAGGCAACTCTCTTTCATCAGGTTGTATTGGATGATAATCAAGATATGCCGATAAATGTCTTTCGCTTGGTTTTTCGAAGTAATTGATTATATGTACTTGAGATTCTTCTACTGAAGAATAACATCTTCGAGCCGAATTTCCTGTGTCAAGTGAAGGTGCTTCCAGTTTACGAGGACTAAGATAATTCGGGTCTTGCTCTTCAGTTTGTAAATTTTCAACTAATTTGAACCCCTGAAATCTATCAGAACTGAGATCGGAAAACTGATTATCATAAATCATTTTGGAACAATCAAGATTTGATGAGCTTGATGGTGAAGACAAGTTGAAGCTAACAAATTCTGCTTCCTCAAACGTTTTGTTTTGTGCATGTGATTCAAGATTTTCATCTTCAGATGGGCCGTCTGGTTTTTTAAACAAAGCTGTTATTTTTGAACATGATATTGCAGACTCGAGTAGAAGTTTGTTTTTCTTTTCTTGACGAAATTCATGTCCACTTTTTTTCCTTTTATTTTTCTTGTCCATGATTTGTAACCCGCTAAAAAAAATTTAACTGATCACTTTATGTATTTAAAAAAACAAGATTTAGTTTTAAATAAATGCAAGATTAAAAGAGCATACTTTGACAACATGTGGCTATTTGACAGTTCGAGTAAAAGATAAACAAACATAGTATGTTACCAATAATAATTTTAATGTGATCTGTATAAAATATTTTGATGAGATGATTAGTAAAAGTAAATGCTTTGGCCAACTTAGACGCCCCTTATATATACTCTGTTTTTTTCTCAAATTTACCAGCCACTGTTCCACTGTTGTGAGAAAAGGCTTAGGTCTATGCTATGCAGAAAAGGCTTAGGTCTATGCCTAGTATTTTGCTTTAGGTTATCTATATCTATGTGCTTTTTCCACCTCAAACCTCAACTCACTAATAAGAATAATAACAACACTTACCTTTAACATTAAGGGTTTGAAACTTGCACGGGAAGAACAGTAACAGCACCGAATAACTTGAAATAAAACACTAATACAATACTACACAAGTACAAGTTACAATCAGGCCGACTGCATGAGTTTACTGACTAGTGAGTAACATGTAACATACAAGCATGAACAGGTAGACGAAATTGGGACTCTCGTACCGCCCCCACTCCCCACACTTCCTGAGGGCGCTGTCGTAGTTCATTCTGTGTAGCCTACAGCCGCAACACTCAACCCGGCCGCTCGGCAATATCGACGATAAGCTTCGTCTTATAATGATCCAAATTTAATTATATTTATTATTTAAATTTTCTGTTTACTTAAACGGTGTTAATTATGCTGTTAAACATTTAATGTTGGCATTCTAAATGTAAAATTTGTAAGGTTCGGGGCCGGAGGGTGCCAGAAAGGTCCGGCCAAAGGGCGCATCCGGCCAAAGGGCGCACCGGGACACGTTCCGGTGTCCCGGCGGCCCAGCACGGGCCTGAGCCAGGGTTTCAATGTCAGAATCAAAAGGATTTTGAAAAAGCTTAATTTCATTCGCAATGACATCAAAATCTGAAAAACGAGTATCAAAATTTGTCTTCAAAGCACTCAAAGTTTCGATTGCAAAATTGACGGGAAATTCAGTCTCTGTAGTGAGGCTGAATATTTCACATGTTTCAAAATGTGTGAAAAATTTTTTACGTAATTACAATTGAAATAGTATTATTTTCTGCCCGAAAGATTTTATATTGGTGTATAAATCAGGGAGAAGCTGATTTTCTCCTTGCAATCTCAAATTCAGTTCGTTCATATGATTTGTCAAATCGACATAGAAGGCTAACTTCCACATCCATTCCCTTTTTTCTAAATAGGCAAAAGGGCGCTGCTTCTCATTTAAAAAAATTTCGATCTCTGCTCGAAGTTCAAAAAAGCGCTTAAGGACTTTTCCGCAACTAAGCCAGCTTACGGCAGTATGATATGATAAATCATTTTCTCCAATGAAGTTAACAACTGACATGACTGGTTTTAGAACTTCAGACATATCCAAATATTTTCCGCATATGAACTGTTGATGAATGATACAATGTAAGGCTAATGGTTTTGAACCACCATCTTTTTCTACTGCCTTTGACACAAGTGCAACCATTTCTTTATTTTTACCATTCATATTTTTGCCTCCATCAGTTATAGATTTCAAATTTCTCCATCGAAGGTTCTTTTTATGAATGGTATTTTCAACTCCCTTAAAAATATCTGCCTCAGTTGTCGTGCCGTGAATATTATCAATATCAAGAAGTTCTCCATACACTTCATAGCTTTTATCTACTCCGCGAATAAAAATCAACACCTGAGCAGTATATGACACATCCGTTGACTCATCCAATACTGGAGAAAACCACTCATGATGTCCATTTTTGTCAGACAGTTGAGATGATATATTTTCTGCGATGTATTGCACCCTCCTAGCCACGGTGTTTGCTGACAAACTGACACTTTTAAATAAATTCACCTTTTCGGGGCATATTTCTTCGGCTACTACAATCAAGCATTCTTTTATCATTTATCCATCGGTGAATGGTTTGCCACGTTTTCCGATTTCAAGAGCCACACGAAAGCTGGCGCGAGTTGCAGACTCTTGTTCAGTATTCGCTTTGGTAAATAAAGATTGCAGCGATTTTGAGTCCGCGTTTCAAAGTTTCAAATTTTTCCTTCCGCAAACTTCCTGTATACTTGGAGTAACTTTGAAGATGTTTCGATTCATAGTGTCGTTTAAAGTTATAGTCTTTGAGAACAGATATGGTTTCATTACAAATTAAACAAAGCGCCTTATTACTGGACTCAATCACAAAATACTGAAAGTTCCATTTTTTTGGAACGTTCTGCATTCACTGTCGATTTTTCGCTTCTTTTCCATACTAACAAATCACACATAAAAACAATAAGTCAAATCAAAATACTTTTATTGACGGGTGTTACTTTATTTCACAATAGACAGTTTCGCTTCCTTCGCCTTTCCTACGCAGACTAACTCGCAGTTGCGCCGCTAGCCTTTTTATATGCAATTATTACTGCCATCTCGAGGTGATCGGAATACACTAGCTAGAACCAGAACTTTCTCAAACCAACGCGGTAATTCCAAATATTTAATTACGCCTAATGCCACCTAGCGGGTAGCTGAAAAAGAAAGTACATAGTACCACTACTTGCCACTAGCTCTCGTTAAGTGTCACAATACACAATAATAATTGAAATGCAAAAAAGCGTAAGTTTGCTTAGGTCACGCACTTTGCGACTATCCTAGTCTAGAAATATAGTTAAGGGCAGAAATTGACCCTTGGAACAAACTGAAAAAATCATTATGGCCCGAAGGCTTCAAAGTTTGGAGACCCCTGAGTTAGATAATCAAAATCGAAATTATAGAGCTTTAACGTATTTTGGACAAACAACTGAAAAAGTAGATTCATTTTTTAAGCAAGTGAAAAGTTACTTAAAAATAATGAAGACAAAACATCCAAATTCGAGAAATCAGGAGTATATAAATTATAGTGTGGAACGTGGCCTAAGGTATATATTGGTCAAACTGGCAGAACATTCAGGAATCGAACCCAGGAATATCATATGAGTTATGTAAATAAGAAAACAAGTTGAACATATTCAAATCATCTTTAGAAGTAAATCATATTTCTAACGAAGAGTTCGAAATTTCACACATAAAAACTGAATTGTTGGAAAGCAATGGAAATTAATAAACTTAAAAATTCAAACATTCCAATGAATGAGCAACTGGATTTGAATAGATCACCATTATTGAACTTGTTTTCTTAAAAAACCGAGGATGTTGTTAAATTTCTTATAAGATACGTCCCTGTTTTATGACAACTGTCATGACGACAGAAGAAGAGAGATTGTCAAACAACGACAGTTAGAAATGTTGGTTTTTGTAACTCCGTAAAAATATACATTGAATAAATATATGCAACAGCATTTTCAATTACCAGAACCAGCACAGATTCGAGTGGTTGCGATAGGAGTACAGAAATAACAATACAAATACAGTCCACTTCAACAGCAAGGCACTCCAGCACCACAAGAATATACAGATATATTATTATTGATGTAGAAGTGAGGCAATATGCTTCAGGTTTTCATAATTGAAAACGTACCTCAGGTATATAAGAATTGTAGAGGTTTAGGTAATTTGATGGAGGTAGTCTCAATTGTAGTTACCTGTGGTTGGCGCTACCGTGCTAGCGAAACATGTTGTGATATATATTTTTCAAATAAAGTTTGTGAAGATCAAATCGTGAGTTGTAGTTTATGAAAAGTTTGGAAATTGATTTCTATCAAATTCTTTTTCAGGTATTTTTGGGCTTCCTAGCCTTAAGTACTGCTGCCCCCCAGTATCAGCCATTTGCTTACAAAAGAGTCTCAACCGAGTCCAGCATAAACCGTGATAATGATGGGCAATATCATCCAGATAATACCGGTGCATATAACCCAGACAGTTCTGGAGGATACCTGCACTCAGATAATCCCTATATCGGGAGTCTAGGCCGTCGTTATCCTGCTGGAATTGATAACAGTGGTCAGTACGTACCTGATAATTCTGGTGCATACAACAACAATGACGGTCAATACCATCCTGACAACAGCGGTGCATATAATCCAGATGCTTTAGGACAATACGTACATTCTGGTGATTCTTACATCCACCAAGGAGGTAATTACAATGGAGATGATAGAAGAGGTAGGTCTCATGGATTTCAGTATCCTGTGAACAATTATTGGTTTACCACCATCCTGTTTATTGTTTTTTCCGAATAAATTGTTTTCATAGCGGTAGATAATATTAAATCCGAAACTTCAATCAAATAATAATAATAATTTTATCAACCATTATCGGTACATAATGGACATATGGTAAGTCAATAATTGTAATATACAGTGTTACCCATTTTTAATGGAAACACCCCCCTAAAATTTGAAGTTGTAAACCGATTTTAATAATTTTTTATTTTGACAAAATTTGAAATGTTTATTAAAGTTTCAGGGCATACTACGATATTTTTTCTCAGTCGAAAATCGGGATTGGCGATTTTTTTATTGAAAAAATCACTGCGCCACTGGATTCAGAGTGCCTCTAGACAGGTGTGACAATATCATGGAAAAATATTCATTATTAACAAAGTTATGACAACTCAAAGATTCTAAAACTCACACAGCTAACAGTCACAAAAAATACCCTATATCAACAGATATAGCCATGATAATATTTTTTTATGATTTCAACAATAAAGTGCCGCCAGATGAAAAAAAAACAAATAGCGTAAATATTTTTAATGATAATAACGGAATTACATTCTAGTTTTCACGCAAATTAACTAAAACTAAGACCTAATATTTCAATTTAAATCTTAGTTGCCATGGAAATGATATTACAGTTTGACACTTGTGAAAGATTTAAGTGTACTTATTATCAACAATATTCACCTTACAGTTCTTCGAATTATTTTGTGTCATGGCTGCAAGATTGAGCGTAAGAGAGAAAATTGAAATTGTACGCCTTTCGGGAGATGACGTTAGAAGTGCTAGAGAGGTTTGTAGAGTATTTAATGAGAGACATCCAGATCGTCCTCGTATTGGCTGCGGTACGGCAAATAAAATAAATAAAATATTCAATGAAACTGGTGCAGTATCAAAAATGATGTTAAAAAGTAATCCTGTACAAAGACGAAACAGGAATGACAGGAATGATCAAATCATTTTAGATTATTTCGGAAATAATCCTTATGCCAGTATAAGGAATGCTACTTTAGATTTGAATATTCTACGAGAAACTATTCGGAGATGTCTCAAGGCGAAGAATATTAAACCTTTCAAGCCAACATTTTTACACACACTTCAAGAAGGCGACGAAGCAAGACGCCTGGAATATTGTTTATGGGCCCAAGGGGAATATTTAAACAATAGAAATTTCCTCAAAAATATTTTATATACCGACGAAGCCACTTTCACTACAAATGGAGTAGTGTCATCACAGAATTGTGGCTATTGGGCAGCGAATAATCCTAATTGGGTAATAAACTGTAAAAGCCAGTTTTCACAAAAAATCAACGTCTGGTGTAGGATATTGAACGAACGAATTATTGGTCCTTTCTTTTTTGAGGAAAACATTAATGCGCAGAGGTTTCTGGAATTTTTAAACACAGAGTTTTGAGGTGCTATTCACTAGCTTCCAATCAATGAACGATCAAATTTAGTTGTCCAGTTAGATGGGTGTTCAGTTCATTATGCCAGAGCTGTGAGGCAATGGCTTAACGAACATTTTCCAAACCGATGGATAGGCCGTGGTAGTCCGTTTATAGAGTGGCCACCCAGATTTCCAGACCTCACAGTTTTGGACTTTTTTCTCTGGGGACTTCTTACATAAAAGGTTTACAAAAACCGCTCAAGAGATAGAAATGAACTTTGTGCAAGAATTCGACAGGTATGTGCATATATTAGCCCTCAAGAACTAAGGAACGCAATCAGAAACATTCGTAAGCGCTACGACACATGTATCGAAAAACGTGGTGGATTAGTAGAGGCTACTAGAATATGAGCTAGAATTAATTGTTGCACTGAATCGAAACATCTCAATAATTAGTTATTATTTACGTTTATTAAAATTTTTTGCTTCATTGTTAGTTGAATTGTGTGAATGTAATTCCGTTATTTTCATTAAAAATATTAACGCTATTTGTTTTTTTTTTATCTGGCGGCACTTTATTGATGAAATCATAAAAAAATGATATATTGTGACTGTTACCTGTGCGAGTTTTCGAATTTTTGAGTTGTCATAACTTTGTTAATAATGAATATTTGTTCATGAAATTTTGGTCACACCTATTTAGAGGCACTCTGAATTCAGTGGCGTAGTGATTTTTTCATTAAAAAAATCGCTAATAAAAATTCCCGATTTTCGACTAAGAAAAAATATCGTAGTATGTATGCCCTGAAACTTTAATAAACATTTCAAATTTTGTCCCAAGGTAGACCTTTTAGTACTTGACATTAAAAAAAAATTATTAAAATCGATGTTCATCTTCAAATTTCAGGGGGGTGTTTCCATTAAAAATGAGTCCCACTGTAAATTATATACATATTAAGAATAAAAATAATAGTTAGTCATACTTGAATAACGAATTGAAGCATAAAGATGAAATATAAAACAAATATAAAAGCATAAAACACGGCACATAATATATAAATGTTAGAATTTAAAGGCAAATACATATACAGGGCTATTCAAATTCGTTTCTGTACATGGAGATCTCGTAAACGATAAGAGATAGAGTGTCGGTTGAAATATGGTAAAGTTGCGTATTTTAGGGACCTATTCCATGATGTAAAGAAATCGAATATAGCTTTCTTGGTTCTGGAGGTATACAGGAAAAACTAAAAAATCCCAAATTATTTTTTGCCTATATCTTCTTTATTAGCAGACATATTGAAAAATCTGTTCACATTTTGCTATTGGCACTTGATGTGGGCTCTCAGAATATATCCATGAACCTTTTATACAAGGTGTCATCTGACTTGGGGCACCCCCATCTATGAATTTTTAAATTCGGACCTGTATTTTTCGTTGTAGTTTTTGGATCGTAGACGTTCACTGCATACTGAGAAATTGAATTCAATTTTATATTTCGAGATGTTTAGGTAATATTCGATTATAATTTTGTGAATTATTTCCTTTTAAAATACGGCCCTGGAAATTGGTTGACTGAGTTGAATGAATTTATAATAGCAACTTTCAGGTCTCCCTATGTGTCGTAGAGTTTTCGAGAGTTTTTTTTCACTTTTAGGCACCTATTCATATTTTTTCCATTGCTCTTATCGTTTTCTACAATGAACTCCGAACAAGAAAACTTTTTATGATTATTTGAAACATATCTACATCAAAAATATATTATATGTGTTTCAATAAGCAGAAAAAGAAATGATAGCAATAATAACATCCGAAACGAACACTATAATTGTAATGAAAATTGAAATGAAGTAATTTATATAGGTACCCAAAAAATTATTGGTTCAATAAATGTTCGAATTGGAGTCCTTCCATTTCGAGACACTTTTAAACTCGGTTTTTCATATTATTTATTGCCCTTAATACACTTATTTGCTGCATTGTTGCGAAATCATTGAAAATCTCCAATCTCGTGTCTTCCACATTTTCTATCTCTCTGCCAGCGTAAATCCTGTTTTTCAATGTCACCCATAGAAAATAGTCCAACATAGTAAGATCTGGTGATCTTGCAGACCATCTTATTGCCCCATTTATTTGTCTCGAAATGGAAGGACTCCAATTCGAACATTTATTGCACAATAAATTTTTTTGTTTATTATAAATTACTTACTTCATTTCAATTTTCATTATAATTATAGTGTTCGTTTCGGATGTTTTCATTGCTACCATTTTTTTGTCTAATCATCAAAACACATATAATATAATTTTGTTGTAGATATGTTTCAGATAATCATAAACGGTTTTCTTATTCGAAGTTCATTGTAGAAAACGCTCAGAGAAAATGAAAAAATATGAATAGGTACCTGAAAATGAAAAAAAAAAAACTTTCGAAAAACTCTACGGTACATAGGGAGACGTGAAAGTTGCTATTGGTTTTTTGGTTTTTCCTGTATATCTCCAGAACCAAAAGAGCTATATTTGATTTCTTTACATCATTGAATAGGTTTCTAAAATACGCAACTTTGTCATAATTTAACCGACACTCCATCTCTTATCGTTTACGAGATCCACATGTAGAGACACGAATTTGAATATTACATTAGGAATTTATTCCAGGAATTATCATTCCAATAGCCTTTTAAAGTATAAAAACATTTTTTTATTAAGAATAGTTTCGTATTATTCTTAAAGATTTTATATGATTTTGACTACTTGATTGAATTAGGTAATTTATTCTAAAGTGAGATAGCATTGTATATTGGAGAATTTATATACTTATACAAAATATATACTTGAGATTTTTTTTATCTACAAGCACTTTCATGTGCTTAATCGCGAAGAATGCTGCATTAAATTTCTTGCAAACCCCATCAATATGTAGTTCCCAATTTAAAGATTCAAAACATTCATTAGAGACGTATCCATTTGTAAAGGAATATTTCCGGATGCCCTCAAACGCACAGTTATAATAAATAATAAATATAATAAAAGTGCAGATATATATATGTATATATATATATATATATATATATATATATATATATATATATATATATATATATATATATATATATATATATATCTGCACTTTTATTATATTTATTATTATTATTTTATTATAACATTTTATAGATCAGACTCATGCTTTAATAGCATACCCATGCATAAGACTTCACCTTTTATGGGTTTTCTATTTTATTTGCTATTATTGTTACTCACTTTATTATACATCTAAATATTATGGGCGAATAAATTATTATTATTCGAACTCTAGAACAGCTTTTTGTTGAAACCGGAGTTCATTAACAGTATTTTCCACGCCTGTTGCAGAATGATCCGTTTCAGTTGTTTAAAAAAAGGTGAAAATTTGAGGTCAGGTCAAAGGTTATCAGTATTTCATTTCACTATTTTCTAGTCTAATGGTAATGAACTATTTCTCGTTAAGGGTTCCAAGCATCACCAGTTAGTGCCAACAAACCAACACTAACCAGGCCAGTAGCTGCTTCATCTTCCAATGGAAATAAACCAGTAGCCAACAATAACAACTATAAGAATTTCGACAAATACGGCATCATCAGGAAAATCGAACAAGTATTAGAAGACGGTTATCATTACATGTAAGTTCAACCATATCAGAGAACTCCCATGAGAAGTATGATTTTTCCCAATTCACATTTTTTCAAGTGATTGTCATTTATCACAAATCACAAAAAGAAATAACTAAAATGATACATACAGTTGAATAAACATACAGTGAAAAATGAATATATGATGAATGGATTATGGAAAAGGGATTCGAATATGTGAATAAACTACTTAATATATAAAATTAAAAACACACAAGATAATATGAATGTCTGTTGAAAAAATTTGTCAAATTTTCATGTTTTCCAAAAAACAGTTATTTATTTCTTCAAAATAGTGCTAGCTTTCTTTTCAATCCTCGAGACAGTTCATGGATCTCTTCAAACTTAGAAACAGAAAAAATGTCGCAGGTGGCCAAATCTTGTGAATACGCTGGCTGAGGCATGATAATGGTGTTGTTTTTGGCCGAAAAATCACGAACAAACAATGACAAGCAATGTTGCACCCCGTAAAACTTCCCAAACTTTTCTATGCGTTATAATCAAATTATTGAAAGGATTATATTTTTAGGAGTGATTAATTTTTGGGAAAGAAAGTTTTTGCCTTTCTACTATTTCATCTTTCAAAGAAAGGAAGGAGGCAATCAATTTTGAAAAAAGTAACTCTATAGCATGTGTAGATCATGCAAAGAAGTAACTTTCAGGCATAAACTGAAAAAAAAACGCCCTCCTGTAACAGCTACGTTCATATAAACATTGAATCACACGAAAGGAAATTTTTTCGAAACAGATACTATAATATGAACACTGAATTTATACGAAAAAGACTTTTCTCTACTCTGTGTGTATTCCAATTATTCGTTATGGAATTGAATCCAATACCATTCACAGGATTCCAATACAATATACTGAATGAAAAGTAAAAATTCCACGTATTTGGAACACTGTCATCCTCACTGGTAGACATCGATGTTTCGCCGTAAGAAGACACTTAGTAATTGATTGCTTCCTTCCTTCCTGTGGTGATTGTACCACGATGGAGTTCAAGAAAGCCAAAAACTGTCTTTCCCAAAAATTCTATTATTATTGTGTCACCATTGGTTTATTATATCATTTTTGGTTTTTTCAACCTTGTAGCATTTTTTCGAAAAATCAGTTTTTATCGAGATGTAGATTTTTTTTATTATCATTTTAAAAATTCATTAGGTAATTGTTCAACACTCGAAGTTCTATGGATAAATAACGAATAGTTGAAGACAAGAGAATTAAAACTCTCTATGATTTTTACCACTTTTATTTGTAACTAACGTGTGTCCTATAACGAAATTTTCAAACTCATACAATAAACCACATACATACATACTTACAGTAAAAAATAATAGCAGGGTGTTTATGTATATTTGAAACTTGTAAAAATTAGTTTCCTCCTCTTTAAGAATCTTTTTTTGAATTTGAGTTATCTTTAAAATTTTTCGAGATATTTGCAAAAAACCAAACCCTTTTTTTACTTTTCAGAAGTTCCAAAAATAAGATCTTGTGACCCATAGTAACAGAGCAAAATATAAAATGACAGATAATTAGATAAATAATGATTTTCAGATACGAAACTGAAAATGGAATATTAGCAGAAGAAGAAGGTCATTTGGCCAACAAAGGACAGGAAAATGAATACATGGACGTCAAAGGATTCTATAAATATATTGGAAAGGACAACGTTGAGTATAAGGTTGAGTACACTGTAGATGCATTGAACGGTTTCGTACCTAAGGGAGATCATCTTCCCCAAATTCCTCAAGCAACTGCATGAGTTAAAACCAACGTCAATCTACTGATCAAGTTGAGTTGACTACAAGTACAAATCCCATATTGCAAGATGAGTGAATATAACGACATATACTTCATTAATCATTCAAATAAATTAAAAAACATATTTTAGTTTCATTTTCCACAAACATGATCTTGATATGATCCAATAAAGTGTTTAAAAAAAAAATACCTATATTGGTGAATCAATTTCTTAACCGACATTAAGATATTACATAAATTGTAAATAACACTTTTGTAAAATACTATCTCAAACCGCTAATAACCTTGAAGGTTGATGCGGGTAATTTGTGAATGAAATAAAATCCATTCAACAATATAGAGCAAAATATAAAATGAGGCGATAGCCAGAAACACGTGTCCATGGTTTCCCGCTTTTTTGGAGTGTTGTGTCCACAAATCGTTTTATTTTAGTTGAATTGAAAAGGATAATTAAATTTCTCGTATTCTTGGTACACCAATGGGAGCTACTATTTATCCTATTATAGCTCAATACGTAACGAACGATCTTTTTGAAAACATACTTCCTAAAGTGAGTTTTTAAATTCCTTGACGTTGACGATGCATTTGTGCAATACCTTATGACAAATCTCACGAAATTCTTAATGTTGTCAAAATATGTGATGAAAATTGCAATTCACTATCGAAATAGAAAATAATCAGACCCTTCCTTTTCTTGATATAAGAATTATCCGTAAAAATGATAATTCCTTGATCACTGATTGGTATGTCAAACCTAATAATTCAGGAAGATATATCAATTACTATTTTTTTTCATAAAAAATCAGTTGAAATCATTTGATACTCTGTTTGAAAAAAAGAATAGAAAAATTAGATCACCCTTTCCTCAAGCAAAAAAAATCTCAGGCCTCTTGGAGATATATTTATCGAAAATTCCTATCCCAGAAAACTTCTCAATATAATTATTTTCAATACTGGCAATAATACAAATTCGATGTAATCAACAGAAATTTATGTAATAATACTTCACCTATAAAGTTTTCTTATAAATCTATACCTAATCTTGGAAATTTATCTTCAAATATCATAAAGCTTTTTCATAATGAACAAAATATGGATATATGCCAAAAAATATTATATCTATAAAGAATTTGAATACCAAATTGAATGATAAAACGGATACTGAAAAAAGGCAAATGTGATTTATAACATTCCTTATAACAATTGTAACTTTGATTATATTGGAACATCTAGAATTCTTAAAGATAGAATAACTTCACATAAAAGTGATATAAAGCTCAATAAGAAATCATGTGCATTAGCGCAACATTTAATAGTAACATATACCAAATTACTCTATCATCAAAGTTTTACACACAGAAAAAACTATTTCCAAACGCCTTTTTCTTGATATGATTGAAATTAATATGTTGTCTGATTGTATGAATAAGAACACTGACCTTCATAATCTCAGCAGTATATTACAGTAAGTTAGTGGAACTACACCAAAAAACATATGAAAATAATGAAAATTATATCAATCAACTCTTTCTTTACAGTCAAAGATTGTCAAATTATCATGCCCAGTGAAAAATAACATTTTTGTGGAAGTATGACATTTGTCAAATCAAAAAAAAAACTTTCTTTCGTCAATTTATATGTTCAATTCATTGTTTTTCACTCATTTTTACTGAAAGTATGATTTGTAATGTTACTCATTAGAAAAATATATATTTATATATATATATTATTATATATATATTATATATATATATATATATATATTTTATATATATATATATATATATAGGGTGGTTTTTCGGGGATTCGGTCTGTTTAGAATAACATAGTACTCTTTTTAGCTTTATAGCTGCCCGAGCTTTCGCTAATGTTTTATTAGCTTTATCAAGGACTGTAATTTAAAAAGGACATATTCGAACCACTCTATATCGACGATCGTTCAGTTATGATATATATAGTTTGTATTATAATATTCCACAATTATATAAAGTTAGTAGTTTCTTCATTTAAGTGCTGTTACAAAAAATATCTCATCGCTGCTCAATCAGAAAGCCATTGATTTCATAGACAACTTTTTGACATTGAATATGTGAAGTTGTCATTTTGATGTTGAAGACTTCTTTCAAAATTAAAATTTCCAAATTAAATATCCTCACATAGCACAGGTATGCTGTTTTATCCGTTATTATGTTTTATATATACCTATTATGTCCTTTTTATTATAACAGCCCTCGATAAAGCTAATAAACATTAGCGAAAGCTCGGACAGCTAAAAGACTAATATATTTATTCTAAACAGACCGAATCCCGAAAAAACACTCCTCTATATATATACCGGGTGTCCACATTTTATGTGAC
>NW_027412554.1:3363609-3447949 GCF_025532065.1 Leptinotarsa decemlineata | reverse complement strand
ATTTTTCAATCAAAGGTATATTTTCTAAACAAATTCCTATCGGTAATAGATTTTTCTTGAACTTGATTTCAAAAGACTCTAGTTCTCTTTTAGTTCGTTAGTTTTTCATTACACTTGAGTGCATGATTCCAATTCTTGCAAAGGATATCGATGTCTTGAAGAATTGATATAATCATTTCGAACATATTAATTGTTCATTATATCTTTGATAAAATTTGAATTTTCTCTGTAAGTATGATTTTGAACTATTTTTGAAATTTGATTTATTTTTCTGCCAACATTTCTTCGTTATGATTTATTTGCTGAACTGTTTTATTGAATTTATATCAATCAAAGAGATTGCTAAAGTATTTTATGTGTTTATATTATTTGTCAGCGCATTTTGATTTTGCTGCAGCTGTTTTATTTAATTTTTCGTAAAGTTCACCGTCATTTGCATCTAAGTTGCCGGTGACAGCTTAAAAATTGACCCTAAGCCATTTATTAAACCTCTTTTAGTTCTGCTTGGATGTGGTAGTATTTCAATAAGCTTTTTTCAGCATTTTCTTCTACAAATTTTAAAATTCTCAAATAGTTTGAGGTGTTTTCAAATAATCTGCATTTTTTTAAATTAAATATTCTAGATTGTATGATTTAGTTTTCAATTTGTTAATTTCAGTTATTATCGGATTCAAATCATAATAATGAATAATCGAATGATACAATTCTCGTACTTTTGCTGAGCCAAGTTTTACGGGAATCAAGCCGGGATTATTCTCAAAGTTTCGAAGTGTTATTGCTTCTTGGGTCGCGAGAACTCCGGGTAATCTGAAACGATAACACATGTTTAGTTGTCGAAAAGAGTAAACTCTTCGAAGTGGGCGTTTGACATTGTCCATGTGGATCTTTGCTTGATGTGCAGTAGATAAAATTGTTCTGTCTTTTATTAACTGATGTAATTTTGCTGGGTTTAGCGAATTTATTAGCATCTTTTTCCGTACGTGAGTTTTAAAAATATCTTCTGTTTTCGTTTAAATAATATTCTGGGGAATCTCTATTTTTATTCAGTTTGGAAATTGTTTGTTGTTTCTTCGAAATAAGGTCGGAATTTATTTTTTGAATTTCTTTGTGTTGTTCGACGTAGTCATTCAGAAGTATTTGGTTTAGTTTCATGTCAAAAGGTTCGTTACTGGTTGTGTGACCATTGATAACATCAATAGGTTTCAATTTAGTTTCAGAATGAATGGAGTGATTGTAAGCTAGAATTGCATAAATCATTTTCATTTTTATTGGTGTTTTTGAAAACCCTTTTGTATTGAGAAGGCGAAGATGCTCGGAAATGGTGGAATGAAATCTTTCAATGACTCCGTTTGATTGAGGATGATTTGGAGAACAAAAGTGAACTTTAATCTTATGTAAAGCAAGTAGTTCCGTAACTACTGCATTTTTGAATTCAGTTCCGTTATCTAAAATTATTTGTTTAGGAATGTGCATGTGTGTGAAGAAGTATTTATAATTATTCGCAACTTCAGTACCTGCGACAGCGTCGAGAAAGTGTGCTTGTGCATATTTTGAGAAACTGTCAATTATTGTAAGAAATTTGGATTTTTCAAAGGTGAAAACATCTATGTGATTTCAATTTCAAAGGACCTACCGCAGTGGGTGTGTTTTCACGGGGTTTCTATCATATTTACATCGTTGACACAACTCGCATTCGTTAATAAATGTTTGAATCGAGTTTTTCATATACGGCCAGTAATATTTTTCTTTTATTCTTTGAAGTGTTTCATCGATGCCTCTGTGGTTTGATTTTCCTTCATGATAATTTCTGATTGTGTTTTCTATAAACCGTTTTTTCGTGATATCTAGAAGTTTCTTATTACATTTTTTGAATTTAAGTGAAGTACTTTTGAAATATTTTAGTAAGATCAATGAGAAAGGCTCATATAAATTAGGATCTTCGAAAAATAGGTAGTATTGATTATCTGGTACAATATATTCTTTAATAAATTTGATAGTTTCTTGTTCCAAATTATTTTTAGAAAGTTGAACATTAATTCTTTTCTTTTTCTCAAATAATATTGTGATCTTTGGTTTAGCTGGGGAGTGCAAAACTGATGAGATGATTTGATTTTGACAATAATTAACAGCGTAATTTACTATTGGGATATTAACGATTGGGTTTTCGTCCGCGTTGGAATGAACAGTATGATTATCGGTTTGTTCGGTTTCTTGAGCATTTTCTAAGGTGGTTTCATTGTCTATCCTTGTACTGTTTTCGTGAGTTTGTTCGATTTCGTTGCTATTATTTAATAGGGGAATAGATAGTTCTTCGGATTGGTTTTCAGTGTTGGGTGCCTCTAAGTTTACTACCATAGAGATGTTGTCATTGTCTTGTAAAGGTTGACCAATTTCTAAGATATCTAAAGACGGTTGGTAGTCTGGGGTATCTAGGTTAGTATTAATTGAATTTTGAGGGTTAAAAGAAACAGATGGGCCTGCTAGAAGCCCGGACTCTTGGAGTATGTCATCTAGCTCTTCCCAAAAAGTTCTTGTTTCTTTGGTATGTACTTCAACACGTGACAAGGCGTCTGCGTTGGTATTGAGTTTGCTTTTTTTGTATATTATAGAGAAGTTAAACTCTTCTAGTTTGATTCTCCATCTCAGTAGTTTAGAGTTTGGGATCCTTTAGTGAAAATAACCATTGTAGTGGTTTGTGGTCCGTTATGACATTAAATTTACGTCCATACAGGTACGGCCTGAAATATTTGGTGGCCCATACAATGGCTAATAACTCTTTTTCAATGGCGGAGTAATTCTGCTCAGAATCATTTAGGGTTCTTGAGGCGTATGCCACAGGTAAATCTTTACCTAGTTCCTTGTGACAAGACGGCACCTAGGGCTACATTAGAGGCGTCGGTTGTCAAGTTAAAGGGTTTCGTGAAATCAGGGTATTGCACAATGGGTTCGTTCATTAAGAGGTTTTTGCATGTTTCAAAACAGGAAATAAATTCATTGTTGTGTTCGATTTTAGCACCTTTTTAAAGCATTTTGTGAAAGGTTTTTGTGATTTTCGCGAAATTTTTAATGAAGCGACGGTAATATCCTAACAAACCAAGGAAACCTTTGATCTGTTTGGTAGTTTTGGGAAGGGGAAATGTTTTATAGCTCTAATTTTGTCTGGGTTAGGTTTAACACCATCAGGAGTTATTATATGACCTAAGTAGGCAACTTCCTTTCGTAGGAACTCAGATTTGTCAAGTTGTATCTTGAAATTAGCATCTCTGAGCCTTTGAAACACGCATCTGAGTCGTTCCAAGTGTTCTTGAAGTGAGGTGGAAAATACAATTATATCGTCAAGGTAGGCAGACATTTTTCGTTTTGGATTCCTCGTAAAATATTTCTATTGTCCTCTCGAAAGTTGCTGGAGCATTCTTTAAACCAAATGGCATCCTGAGGAATTCGTAATGTCCATTTTCCGTGTTAAATGCCGTTTTTTTCTATGTCTTTTTTCTTCCATCTCGATCTGATGGAAACCGCTAGCCAGGTCTAATGTCGTGAAATATTGACATTTCCCAAGCTTGTCCAAGAGATCATGAATGTTTGGAAAGGGATATTTATCGTCAATCGTTTTCTCGTTGAGCTTCCGATAATCGATAACTACCCTCCACTTTTGTTGTCCTGAAGCGTCAGCCTTTTTGGGGACGACCCATATGGGTGACGACCATGGAGAATTACTTGGTCTAATGATTTTTGAATCGAGCATTTTTTTTAATTGATTCTCGACTTCCTGTTTATGAATAAACGGGTATCGATAAGATTTCGAATATATAGGTATTTCGTCTGTCGTTCGTATGTGGTGTCTGATCTTGCTTGTGAAAGTCAAGGAAGTTCCTTCTTTATAGAATATATCAGAAAACTCTTCACAAATTTCAAGAATTTTTGATTTTTCTTCTTCGTTCATATGTTCGGTTCTTATCTTTGACAGGTCTAACTTTCGGTTGGTAGATATTTCAAAATTGTTCAAGTCAATATTTTGGATTTCATTCCTATCAATTTTTCGACTGAGAAAGGTTTCGAAAAATCTAACGTTACTGGTTTAACTGTGTTATTTAAAATGGTTGTTGAAGCAAAACCGTTTTTTGCTGTACTGATGCATTGTGGTATTTGACAATTATGAATTTTATAATGAGGTATTACAATTTCGCCATTAGGAATAGATATTTTGATTTTTATCACTTGTTCTGATCTCGTTGCACTGTGACTAAATTAAGTTCGTTACTAGTCTGATAAAATAAAAGTTTTATTTTTGTGTATGGTGTTATTAAAATCCTTTGTCGAAGTTAATACTAGCTTGTAAAATTTTAAGGTTGTCTAGGCCAATGAGACCGTCAAAAACGTTATGAAATTTAAATAAGAAAAATTTTAAACTCATTGGTTTTGGTAAATTGAATATTTGTGAGGAAGGAAGTTCCGCACTGTACTTGTGAGCAGATTTTTGAAAAAACGGTAGATACTATAAATGGGTCATTTTTAATTGAATTTGGAAAATATTTATAGGCGATTTCGGGGTCAATGAATGATTTGGTTGAACCGGAATCAATCAAAAGTTTGAGGTTGTATTCTGGAAAAATTATGTATGATAATTCACTTGAATTTGAGGAATTGAAAGAAATTATTTGTGGATTCGTATTGATATTTTCCGAGGCTCTTAATGAAAATTTATGTTATCATTTTCTGGTGGTTCAATGTCTTCGGAAATAAAATGTTCATTATATGATTCAGCTTGATTATCAATGGCAATATTTTGAGCAGTATCAAAATATTCATCGGATTCAAAAGATTGGTCGGGTTCATTGATTTCGTCCGTTTCTGTATTAAATAGTTCTTCACTAATCCAATTTCTTGGAGGCTGTGGTCTCCTATTTGCAAAAGACGTGGATGGCTGTGCAAAATTAGTATTTCTTGTGGAAACACTCATTTGTGTTGGTTGAAAACGAGTATTTCGTGTTGATAAACTCATAGGGGAAGGTCTCGGTTGCGGTTTGTTTTGAGGTTTGAAAACATTTTGAGGCGGTTGTTTGAAAACCTGTGCATTTGTTGGAAAATGTTGTGATTGAGGTCTAGGCCTTTGTTGAATATTAATAGGCTGGCAAGGAAAGTTATTTTGTCTTTGGAAAAAGTTATTTGGAGTGTTAGAATTGAAAGAATGGTTTTGATTGTGCAAATTTTAGGTATTATTACTATTTGAGATATTCCCTTATCTTTGTTGTATCGGTCTTTGATTTACAACAGATTTTGCAACATTTCTATTTGAAAAATTTTGAAAATAGTGAACATTTTCCTCTTGTATTACATATTGTAATGCTTCACTAAGTGAGTTGGGTTTCATACATCTCAGTGTGGTGCTTAAGGGTTCTTTGAGTCCGGATAAAAATGTTTTTAGTGCTAAATTTTAATAAAGTTCTCTTTTTAAAGTTTTGGCAACATCTGTTGTTTCATGAACATTTACGTAGCTACACAGCAAATTCAAAATATTCAAACACCTATCATAAAATGATTGAGCGTTTTCGTTATGAGATTGTCTGAGCATAACAAGGTCTCTATTTAAACAAACCTCGTCTCTTTGATCTGAGAAATTTCTAGTTAATATTGTTTTTCAAATCTTGCCAATTTTGGCACCTTGAATGTTTACTATAGTCTTTGCATTTCCTTTCAATTTGGAAATGATTGAGTTCAGCAGATAAATGTTTTGAAAATTATCTACATTGATATTATCGTAAAAATTTGTGATAAGTGATTCACTAATTGATAAAAATCTGTTAAGGTCATTGGAGTTGCCATCAAATTCTGGCAAGCAACTTAAATATTCTGCTTTAAATTGAGCCATATTTATATCAGGGAGTTGATTTGGCAAAATATTGAGAAGAGGTGGTCTCAGGATTGTGTTTTGTGTAGGAGTAGGGTTTGAAAATCTTTGTGAGTCAGTTGAAGGAGTATTATATCCAAATTTTCTAATGCATTCAACAGTTGATTGAGCGACATTAAAATTGTACTTACAGCAATATGAGTACGACTTTGAGCATGGTATTCATCTACTTATCCACTATAAGGGGTTGCGTCTGGATAGGCTATTCTGTCTTCTCCAGGCAATGCTCCCTTGCAGAATAGGGCTATGTTGGTCCCAAAACTCGATGAAAGGCTGTTGACAATTGGTACGGGTCTCCAATAGACTGGGTTTTCTGAAGTTTGAGAAGCCACTCCGTAATCCAAGTCCACAAACTAATCACCAAAATTCAATTTCGAGTTCGATAATCAGTCAATCGTTAACACGAAAACTGCGCGATCGATTCGTCACAATTCTGATTATCCTACCGACTGCGCCAAAAACATCAACGAGTGATGGAAATTCCTTTTTAAAAAGATTTATTTATTTACGAAATACAACTTTTAGCTCAAAAGAACGATGTCGACCGTGTGAATGCTAGTTACTGACTGCCTTGAATAAAACAAATGAGCAAACAAGTAAATTCTGCAGAGTCAGGAGATGATGCTGAGTTCGCTTCTTCTCTGGTGGTGGCATGATATAATTCGGGTGATTGTTCACCAGAATATAATCATCCAAGAAGCTACGGCCCCACAATTTACTAATATAAGGTCCTTCCTCAAAGATTTCGATCCAAACCGGTTATTGAATGACGATGTGGAATCGCAGTTGCATTCCACAATAGCACCGCCAATTTCAACTCCAGCCTTGTTAGATTTGGTACTGGACTTGGATGATGGATATTCGAAGGTTGTGCTACCCCCATCAGAGATTATTGAAATTAGCTCAGATGATGAGGATAAGAGTCCAAAAAAAAGAAAAAGGGGTGGTGAAAACGTAAAGAAGAATACGGAGCAACCACCTAGAAAAATTAGGAACGAGGGTGCAGCGCCCCAATTACAATCATCTCCAAAGGTTAAAAATCCATTACCTTCAACTTCCATGCATCCAGTGTCACAAACCATAATCGGGAATGCGAATGGTTTGAATTAAACAGTTTCTGAGGCGCGTCGGCGCTTCGATGAATCTATGGCGAGAGAGAGAATAGCATTTGATAGACGGGCGATGATAAAAGAGCAATTATCTCTCGTTGAAGCGGAAATTAAAAGAGAAAGTGATCTGCAACGTGAGATAATTGCTTTTATTGAAAAATATGAGTCCAGTTTTCGGGACTTAGATGAATTATGTAGAAATTTCATGAAAAAAAAATTAAATGACAATAAAATGTTACAACTCATATTATATTCTTTTATCAGTACCGATAACCATTCCTTAATAAAACAATGATATGTGATGAATTTCACTAGTTCGGACTTCCATTGTCTACTATATAAAATGATTTGAAATCCCTGAAACAAGTAAAAAAGAATAATTAAAAAAGAATAGTTGAAAATAACAATTATCTATCATTTCATTTCAGGTTTATCTATCAGGTTTATCTATCATTTCATTTCAGGTTTATTGTTGCTTAATATAATTGTTATTTTCAACTATTCTTTTTTAATTATTCTTTTTTACTTGTTTCAGGGATTTCAAATCATTTTATATAGTAGACAATGGAAGTCCGAACTAGTGAAATTCATCACGAAACATTGTCAATCACCTTCAAACAAATGATATGTGAGTTTAAAAAAGAATAACTTCCTGAGATGAATTATGTAGAAATTTCATGAAAAAAAATTGAATGACAATAAAATGTTGCAACTCATATTATATTCTTTCATCAGTACCGATAACCATTCCTTGATAAAACAATATGTGAGTTTAAAAAAGAATAACTTCCTATTGAGATTGGTGACTCAGAATATTTTTATACTGGGTAAGATAAATCGATAGAGAATCTGCTGATGTGTAGTAAAGGGTGAACTGAAAAGTTCACCTCGAAAAGTTACTACATAATATAAACTACTGGAAAGTCCAATTAGTCAGCAACTTGTATCCATAAATTTTGCCTACAAAATTGAAAACTTGAATATTAATACTCAGCTTTCTTGAGTGGTTAACGTTTCGAAAAACAGTTATTTTCCGTTTTCAATGGCTAACGTTTCGGAAAACAGTTATTTTCCATTTTCAAAACCTTTTTTTTTGCTATTCAAATCTCACTTCAAAATTCATATATTTCTCAATTTCTTTTGACACAAGTCAGCTAAATATTAATATTCATTTTTCAATTTTGTTTGCAAAATTTATGAATACGATAAGTTACTGACAAATTGGACTTTTCAGTAATTTATATTATGTAATAACTTTTCAGGGTGAACTTTTCATTTTGCCCTTTATTGTATGAGATAACTGCGTTTATAGAAAAATATGAGTCCGGTCTTCAGGACTTAGATGAGTTATGTAGGAATTTCATGGAAAAAAAGCAGATTCTCTATTGATTTTTTTTTAGATTGTGGAAGGTTATATAGCCAATAAAAACCAGTATAAAATAAAAATATTCATCATTTAGATTATCCATAATTTGTGTTAATAATATTTCTTCGAGAAAAACTTTTCTTTTCCTATCAAAAATTGGCTATCAAAGTAATAACAACATAACGAGAACGATAATATTTATTATAACAATAATAAAGTTGAAAAAAAATATTCATTCTAATATGTGTGAAGGGACATTATTACAAATGATGCAAGCATCTAACCTTCGAAAGTTTGTTAAAGGCCTCTCACACGCTTCACACCACGTTTGTGTCAATCCATCATTGATATCGTATAATGGAGGTCGACATGCTCGTAATCGCCTCCATTATCATTTCTATGTGAGTAGAATTTAAAGCACCACCAACATAACATGTGGACGGTGTTGTTAATTGTTCGTATCCGCACGTGTGAGTTTGTCACGCAATATAGATCCAAACGATCTTCCACCGTATCACTAACATTCATCCACTTGCTACCTAAGATGACGATACCATTGTCAGTCGCCGGATCATCATCGATACCCTCATCTTGAATATCTTCAGGATCCAACTCTTGTAGGTTATCGGCGCCTGCATCCTCCAGCCCCTAGCGACCACCAGAGCTTCACCCTCTTCTTCTTCTTCTTCTACAATAACATCATCAACTACTTCGATGAAGTCGTCCTCTACTTCGATGATGCCATCCTCTCCTTCGATGATGTTGTTGGGAACTTCCCCCTCTTCATCCGAAAACCAATTATTCTCGTCTTCGAGTGACAATCTCGTTTTAGAATTCATTTTTGATTATTATTTGAGTAAAAACTTGAAACTACTATTAACACCACTGGACAGTAAGTCAAGTTTAGAATGATGAGACTATTCAAATGTTTTTATTTGGTTGTAGATGTGGTACCCCACCAATGGTCGAGTGGTGGGGGTGTGTGATCATGGTCCAGTGGTGGGGGTGTCCAGTGGTGGGGGTTGAAGGGTGGGGGTTAGGTCATTCACCCCACGTGACGTCATAGTGGTAGGAGGGAGGTGTGAGTCGGACATGTCGTTCAAGGTCACCCTAATTACACCATTACGTCGTTAATGGCGTCATAGTGGTGGGGGAGGCATGAGTCGGTCTAGGTCATTCACCCCACGTGACGTCATGTGAGATCATGGTCCAGTGGTGGGGGTGTCCAGTGGTGGGGGTTGAAGGGTGGGGGTGTCCAGTGGTGTGGGTTGAAGGGTGGGGGTGTCAAGTGGTGGGGGACGGCATCGAGCTTGGTAAGGATACACTGATGAATATGCATTACACAGCCACACGCCGTGGAGTGCACATCTCGCTCTCCTACTATGAAACGGTTGCTGCTGCTGTGACGTCACACCACTACTGACTTGGTGGGCTCACACCATTACTTGGAGGATCTTTGAAGTATGCAGACGTATGTTTGTACACAGACACGCAATGATAAACCCTGTACCATGCATTCACACACACACACACACACACACACACACACACACACACACACACACACACACACACACACACACACACACACAGATACACACACTAACCCTCAAGGTCAACCTAATTACACCATTGCGTCATTAATGACGTCATAGTAGTGGGGGGGAGGCATGAGTCGGACATGTCGTTCAAGGTCACCCTAATTAGACCATTACGTCATTAATGACGTCATAGTAGTGGGGGGAGGCATGAGTCGGACATGTCGTTCAAGGTCACCCTAATTACACCATTACGTCGTTAATGACGTCATAGTGGTGGGGGAAGGGTCATTCACCCCGCGTGACGTCATAGTGGTGGGGGGGAGGCTTAGAACCGGCTCAAATCTCCTACTGTTGACCGTATGTCCTACTATCATCGAAGGTTTATGAAGTACGCCTAAATGTACTTTTTTTTAGAGATACCAAAAAGTATGTCCTACTTATTGTTTCAATAAAAAAACGAAATAATTAAACTGATTTTGGTGTATAGCATAGCGATTTGGTTTGGTTTAACCCACTGTGCAGCCAATGATCGCCTTGCTGTAAAACAGCGCGCAACAACGCGACGCACGTAAACTAGCTTGCAGATACGTTTATCTTGCTGTTTCATTTTACCGCAGTTCGAACGCTATTTGGCCATCCCAGCCACAACGATTTTTTAGTATTCGTTTGATTACGTCTGCATTCGCTGTCGGCTGTCGATAATGTCGATTAGTTTTGATTTAGTTTAGCGTCAAATTGGTCAAGCGGTTTCTTGTAATTTTTTCGTGTTCCGTGTTGAAGAAGTACCTACATAAATTATGTTCTTATGAGATAAGAATATTATGTAACATAATATTCTTATCTCAACATGTCACCGCCTCGAAGAAAATGCCATTTTAACTCCAAGCGGCAGGCAGAGTATCCATTTATGAAAGTAAAATCAGATGTTTCATCGCATGTTGTGTATTGCGAAATTTGCCGAAGTGATGTTGATATTTCTAACAGTGGTCGCAGCACCATTAAGCATTTGTTAAAGAAAACGCATATTTTGGCTGCAAAGACGAAGTTGAACAGCAGAAAATTGGAAACCTAACTAAAAAATTCAGCTCGGAAAATATGTTGATTGCCGCCAAGGAAGGTGCGTTTGCTTATCATATAATTAGGCATTTGCAAAGTTTCAGATCATTAGACTGCACGTCCAAACTCATAGTAAATATGTTTAAGCCTAAATTTGCAGCTGCTCGAACCAAAACTGAGGCCATTGTGAAAAATGTTTCTGCTCAAGAATCTCAGTCTAGATTAAAAATTTATCTACAAAAAGCGAATTTTGTTAACATCACGATTGCTTCGTCAAATCATAAGGAAATTGAAGTTGTGCCCATAATGGTGAGGTACTTTGATTATGAAAAGGGTATCCAAGTGAAATTACTTCAGTTGCGCGACTTACCTGGTGAAACATCAGAACAGTTAAACGATTATATCTGGTCGGTGCTTTGAATAACCAGAATTTACTTGACAAATGTATTGGATAATACTAATACAAATTAAATGCTTCTCGTGGCAAACCCTTGGTTGGAATTGGATGTGTGGTACACATTGTCAACAACTGTGTACAAAATGCGACGGACGTCTTACCAATTGATGTCGAGGTTATTGCGGTTAAGATTTTTAAGCATTTCCATATTTTTACAGTCAGAGTAGATAAATTAAAACAGTTTTGCGATTTTATTGGTGTCGAGTACAAAAAAATCTAGTTCATTTTCAAAAACTAGATTTTTGAGCTTAATGCCAGCCATTGAACGAATTATACAAATGTTCGAACCCTTAAAGCATATTTTTCATCTATTGACAATTGTCCAACAATTTTAAAACAGTTTTTCCAAAATCCAACCAGCGAAGCTTGGATGTGGTTTGTACACAACATTGCATCTCTCTTCCATTTTATTTTTTTAGATATGGAAGGTGACAAAATATGCGCAACAGAAGCCGCTTTGGAGTATTTTGAACTCATAAATAAGCTTCAAAATCGCTTGAAAATATGGATATGGACATCAGTGTGAACTATCGGGAAAATTGCTGAATGGAATTCAAGAAATATTTGTGCTGAAGATCGATGGCTCGAACTATTGCAAATAGAAAACGGGTTAAAAAATGGTAATATTTTATGCGAGTTTATTTTTTGTCTGCCTGGGACCAGTGCGTCGCTTGAAAGGTTGTTCTCAAATATAAATAACTTTTAGAGTTCCGAAAAATCGCAGATGAAGTTATCTACTCTTGAATCAATCATGCAAGTCCACACAAACTTCAATGAGACTTGTAGTGAAATGTTTCAGTTCTTAAAGGGTCAACCACAAATTTTGAAGGCTATCCTTAGTTCCGAAAAATACGATTGGTACCAAAATGATCCAGATAGTCAAACTGGCACGTCGAAAGAAAATTAAATTTTGCGTTTGTATATTGTATATATTTTATAGGTAAATATTTTATAAAAATACTTTGTTTTCTTGCTGCTGCCTCTGTATACTTGTATACAATAAAAAATAAACCTTTATTTCACAAATCTTAAGTGTACTTTTTTTCTGTTCAAAAATTATGGTCACCCTACTTATGTCCAAACTTAGGTCCAAAGTATAATATGGGGCGATGATCTGGTATCCCATTCATAATTCTCATACACAGCAAATTGAAGCTGCCCAAAGAAAGTTCTTGAATTTCTTGTCTTTTCGCACTTCAAGTATTTACCCCCAAAGGGGAATTGACTATTCCATCCTTTCGAACCAATTTAATATTATATCACTGAATACACGTAGACTTCTCATACGGTCACATTTCTATATAATTTAATAAATAATAACATCTCCTGTACTCTACTCCTACAAAAAATTAATTTTTATGTACCACGCCTCAACTCAAGATACGAGAAAACATTTCATTGTCAGAGTGGTAGAACAAATGTGAATCTCAAAGCACCAGTAAATTTAATGTGTTATAATTTTAATTTAGTATGTAACATGTGCGACATTAATGGAAACTCTTTGAACTTTATCAAGGACTGTATCTTACATAGAACCTTTCATTTATAGTTTTTTTTTTATATAACTTTAATTTGTTTTATGTCAACCTTGTGAAGGCTAATTCATTTATATGTCAATTGAATCTAATTATATTATTTCATTTATATTAATATCATTTGTAATTTGCCAATTTGATATGTAATATGTGAATTTAATTGAATTGATTGTTATTTTTTTAGAATATTTTCTTTAACATTTCCTGTAATTGGGTGTACACCTGTTGGAAATAAAGTGCTATCTATCTATCTATCTATATAGATCTCTTGTCAGCTCGCTAGAGCTGACGGTTTTTGATGAGAAACCTGGTGAACTTATGTTTATCTCCATTGGGCTAGAAGGTGATTCAACGATATATTGTCATACAGCTTTAGAGAAAGACTTACAAAGTATGAGGAAAATGGTTTGACTTGATTAAGAAATCTACAAGTTTGGCAAGAAATGCCGTGTTGAAACGCTTGCATGTACCAAACCTCTTCTTCTCCTGGGCAATGAGTCTGTCAATGTCAATACTTCACTGTTATTTTAGCAGATTGTAACAGCGATGATTGACAACAAAGACATTGTAAAAATTGCTTCACTTCATGAATTATAACAATAATTTGTGATTCAAATCAATTGTAAATAGAAGTATTACAAAAATAGCTGAATAATAATGAATAATAAGTTATTAAGAATATACAATTTCAAAAAATTGCAAGGAAATATAAATAATAGATGAAAAAACATTTTTATTTTAGAATGAACAATTGAATCAGTTGCAGACTACGATAAACGACATGTTCTTGAAGGTATATTATCATATTTGCGATATTTGTCATGCTTGAAGTAAAAATTTGATAAAAACTGTCATTTTTAAAAACAAATGCATATAACAATTGGATAATGATAGTGACAAATTTGTTGAAAAGCTTATTTGGAAGACATCAATTCCCTATGAAAATTTTTTCAATGTTCAAAATCACAGTTTTTCGAAAGTTCAATTGTATAAGTGTATTTGCAACAGTAGTTGTCTAAGGCCGCTTGAGGACCTCCCCCCACCATTTGATCTTGTCCTTGAATGACGTCATATGACCTTCAGTTACGTGTCAGATGATATGACCTTGATCATGGGTGCCGACCTTGAGATTTGAGTATGTTCCTCAATATGTGACCTTGAAGTTTGGTCTTGAAAGATACCTCACGATCTTGCATTATGCACGTTCAATATGACCATGCGGTTCAACCTTGAGATTTATCCTTGCTCCATACGTGACCTCGATGTTTGACCTTGTATGATGTCACATCATAGGTCCTCGAGGCATGGCCCTGGACTTGTGCTTTGACCTTGAGATATAACTGTCATCGATGCATAACCTTGAACCCCTCCCTCTTTTCGAGGATGATTTTCTATATAAGCTTAGTGTATCATATATTCTCACTCAGTTCAGACTACTTAACCTAATTGAATAGTTAGTGAGTATTTGTTGAGTTGTGTTGATGACAGCAGCTAGTATTTACCAATCCAAAAAGTGAACATCATCATCACAAAGGTGAACATAGTTTATATTTTTGAACCGTAATTTCACTATATTTATGAATATGGATAATTTGAAATTTGACATTGACAAAATCAATTTTGCTATAATTCAACAAAGTGAAACTTTAGAGCAAAAACCTATAGCCGCCCTGGTTATTGATAGAGAATATAAAATAGAAAAAATGGTAATGTATTCCACACGATATGGTAAATCCATTCAAGTAGTTTTATTGGATGAGGAGAGTAATACTCCTTTTGAAGCATGGCTTCCAAAACGTATCACAGAGCAATTCACAGAAGACTTCATTCGTGAAGTGAATTCATCCAAAGCCAAATTCACACTTACTTATATGGGTCAAAGTTCACAGGATTATCCTGGTGCTAAAACCCGATCATTGAAGAAATTCAATGTTTTGAATTGAAAGTTTTGAGAGTATAACTACAATCTTTTTTTTTTGTAAATAGTGAAAATATGGTAGAATAATATAAAATATGTATCAACTTGCTCATTTCATAGACATAGTCAAATTTCACGTGAGTATTTTAATTTTTTCACAATATAATTACCAAACTAATGAATGCAATTCGTGTATTTTCAGAGCTCTCCATCCTATAAATATGTGGATGCAATATTCAGCGCAAGAGTGGCCAGAAGCAGTGGATTTTGATTCTGCCATAAGAAAAATGGCTTGGGAATTGGCTGGTCGAAGTTTTGACGCTCTACATTCATCAAATTATGATTTGAGTGTATGTTATGATGCTGAGGAGGTGCGAAAACTTTTGGAGCTTAGTGAGAAGTATGAACTCGGTGTGGCATTGTGTCATAAATATTCGTATGGAAGCAGAAATTTGGACGAGTTCTGTGAGCTGATAATTGAAGCAGACTTATGCACCTACCTACCGCAGAATATCAAAGAAAAATATCAATTGGAACCACGGAGTCCCAACCCACAACAGGAAGAATCCTTTCATGATGGTGTTTAGAATATTTGAAATGTGTTGTATATGTGATAATCAAATTATGTTTCAATTCATATCCATCTATATATAATTGTTTGATGAATAAAAGGCAGGAAATAATTATTGAGTGTTTTAATATCGAATATTTCATGGTGAATTACATGTCAATCTTATTACAATCCAGTCTGAACAGAACCATTAAGAGCATTATAAGATAAAACAGCATCGTAGAGGATTAGTGCATATACTTTGGTGTTCGCTGGAAACTTCACCTTGCGTGTTTCGAATTCAATTTTGATGTCGACAGTGGATGACTTCATAGCTTCAGGTTGATGGGAGCAGTCGATGATGAATAGTGGGTTGTTGCGAAAGCTGCCAATATCAATCAGCGGTTCACCTATAGCTTTATCATAGTAGCTGCGTTGGAAGTTTTCATATGCATAATAGGCTGATGAGTCTAACTTCTTGTCGAAATCCAGATTCCAACGCTCATATGGGTATACTTCAGAGTTCAGAGATAGTCGAATATTATTAATATTCACATGTATGAATTTCGTTACATCTTTTGACATATTTTCGGAATGGTCGGTGTTTTGAAAGCCGATGATGATGTATCGAGGTCTTTCAAGACTGTTGGTCGTCTTCACGTCCCATATATCTGAGGATGTGTCAAGAAGTGTGGGTAATTCATAAAGGTCCCACATACGATAAGCCACCTTCACCAATTGCATTTCTTTGGATTTGATGAATTTTTGAATCACCTTATTGATTTCATCAATTTCATATGCTCCAGGTGGAATTTTTATAATGATAGGAGGTGAGTTAGCTTCTTTAGAATAGGCGATAACATTATTTTTCACATCCACATTGAATATGGAGTTGTAGGAATAGAAACCGTGTAAGCCCAGACCATAATTAGCGCCACTATACAATTCGATGGGTGGGTAGAAGTTGGCGCTCAACTCGCTAGAGTGCCCCGACAATGAAAACGTGCGTGACATGACTGATGAATTTTCACTGACTCATGTCTTTTTCTTGCTGACAGCAGAAATTGTGGAGTAATCGTCGTTTTTTAGGTGGCCTGTCCAGATGATCCATCCCATTATGTGTGACTACATTCACATCATTCACTTTACAATAACAACAAAAAATTTTTCTCGTAGGTGGTCCATCATTCACATCGAAATTATTGCTGTTACCGCTGGAATTATTCTGATGGTCTTCGCAGTACTGATACTTCAAGACATCAATATCATTTTGTAGATTTTGTGGTAACTTATCCCATACAGATGCAATTTCATGCGATGCACATCCAATCAACACTTCTTTCGGCATATCAGCGAGTTGTTCTTTACTCATTTCCCGTAAAGTGCGTACTCTGGAATATGCGATCAATGAATGTCCTGCGCTGGTGTTATCTCCATGTCTTGCTCTGTAGAAATTCCAAACACAAATGACCACACCATACTGTGTTGAATTGTTGTTTACGCTCATAGTTATATGTGATAATATTGATAGGATTTGAACCCCTATAAAAATGGTGAATCAATTCTTTTGGAGGGGGTAAATCACCGAAACTATCAAAATATTTCACTGAAGTGTCACTTTTTCTGTATGCTACCCAATGTGTCCCTTGACCATGTCGACTATCCAAATTTACTATGGCAGATTCATATCGGAGTGGTCCCGATTTTGGCAAATCGTCACGAATATATACCCCCGAAAATATGGAATCATCATTTTCTCAGCATGATAGTTGAGGTCGATGTTGGAGAGAGCTCTTTTAGGTAGCAAATTATGAGTTTTTTGAAATTTGAGGTTTCAAATAGACCCCTAATCCTTTACGCTAAGGCTTCAAGTAGATACCGCTTCCTCGTTTACCTAGAGCGATTGCCTCCATGTTTTTATTATGTCGATTTGCCTCACTCAATTGCTCCCTACTCGCTTTCGCTGCTTGTACTGCTTTTGTTATGCCAGCTGTAGCACCCGCTAAACTACCTAGCGCTGATAAACCAGCGAAAATTGGAATGAGTGGTAGTATTCCACCAATTTTAGGAATTGGTATGATTCGCGGTGTGCGAATTTTCTTTTTCCCACCCTCAGTCCTCGTATATTTGCGTGCTGCTTTCAGTGCAATTTCAGCTGCTCTTTTAGAATTTTTGACAACAAATTCACTTCCGCCCGCTTTGTGTAGAACATCACGCACTTTCTTAACGATTCCAGAACCAAAAGCTATCACCTTAGAGTCTTTCAATAGTTTTTTTGTTTTTTTTTCTTGGTAGGACCTTTTTTTTCTGTATCCGTGACTGCTTGGATGGTGACTCGCAACCCATACCAAATCGCCGTTTTCCCTTCATTATATTCGTAATCAGCCAAGCGGCTCCTTTCTCTCCAATAGATGCGTCTTTTGCCTTGAATCGATTCCAAGCACTTTCTGCAAGCTCCTGATCTGCTCTGTGTCTAGCTGGAAGATTGTTAGGATTTTGTGAATATGCAATATCGTGTTTTTGACATCCAGAATCCAGTTGATTGACACCCGGATCACCTCTCGCCAATCTTTTCTGCAATTTGGTGCCAGGGCCGCAATACTGATAGCCAGGTAAGTGTAATTCGAAAGGTAGACTATTGATGAGGGAATTGACCAATCCCCTACCAGCTTTATTTGAATGCCACTCAGGAGATCTACATCGGCTCATAACCCCCTTTAAATAAAGGAATCGATATGGAGACCTGCTTATATAGTCTCCAACTGTCATACAATGCGCATACTAAAGCAGAAGCACCAATTTTCCATCGATAATTTCGATGAAAAAGTAGGTGGCGGATCGGAAAGCGGTGTGAAACAGCGTCATGGATCCTAACTTCCACTATCCATTCGCGGTCTGATTATCGGACCTTCCAATTGCGGCAAGACGAATGTTATGATTTCTCTACTGACTCACCCTCTAGGATTACGATTTGCAAATATTTATCTTCATTTAAAGTCCTTTTATCAACCCAAATATGAGTATTTACGTGAAGTATTAGCTCTAATTGAAGGGTTGGGATTTTACACTTTCGCCAATAATGCAGCTGAAATAGTAGAGCCTTCAGATGCCAGAACCGATTCAATATTCATTTTCGATGATGTGATGTGTGAGAAACAGTATGTTATACGATCATATTTCAGTATGGGTCGTCATAAAAATGTGGATTGCTTCTATCTAGCCCAAACATATTCACGAGTTCCGAAACAATTGATTCGAGATAATGCAAATTTTATTGTGCTGTTCAAACAAGATGATATGAATCTCAATCATATTTTTTCTGACCACGTGTCACCAGATGCGACATACAAGCAATTCAAAGATATGTGTACGAGATGTTGGGAGGATAAATATGGATTTTTAGTAATTGATAAGGATCGAGAAGTGCAAGATGGATGTTATCGAAAAGGATTTGATGCTTTTATATATCCTTGACGTTCTTGAAACAATTGAATCATTCGAGTGTTAGATAGTGTGGACGACGCTTCATTGTACACATTCTTGAAGTGAATACATTATGGAGGGAAAAAATGATGATGAAATGTGTTTGAAAAGAAAGTTAATTGAAGCAACAGATGCCGTTCGGAAGAAATTCAATTATATCAAGAATAGTCGTTTAGGTGATCAATCAGCACTCGAAAGAATCTATGAGCCAATAATAACACCTTTGAAAGCAACCTTTGAAAGCATCTCAAATAAATCAGGTGATGCAGACAACAAAGAATGCTACACCACTCACCGCCAAAAATATAATTGAAAGTGAGCTAAAAACGAAATTTGAAGAGGCTTTCTCGAAGGATCTTCAAGCTTCTTCGTCGACAACTTCAGATTTAGAATCATCTAATGTGCTTGATAATGGTGATGAGGTACAAAAGCACATACAAAAGTTACTATCAGGAAATCCCTCATACGATACCGTCTTTGGAGTACATATGAACACTGAAACGGGAAATTTACAAATGGGTGTAGCTGATGTGGAGTTCATCGATGAGAAAATTGTGTTCAAGAAAAATGGTAAAACTATTGCCACTTATCAGGGTACCCCAAAACTATACAGTGCTAGTCAAAAGTCCCCTCCCCCCCTCGTATCTTTGGAACGGGTATACTTATAATAATGAAATTTTGAGGGTGGAAATAAACGGATGTAGGCTTCTTAACTGGTCATAACAGGTGACGCAATAGTCATAAATGACGTCACAAGGCTACTGTGACCAAAAATTTTAAATGGGACCCTATGGCAAGTAACAGCTCGTTTGAAAGGTATTGAAAATACCTATTCAGTCATACCAATTTTGTTTGGGTTTCGGCTGATTTTGATTGATAAATTGAAGAAATACGAAAATTATTGTTTCGCATTTAATTAATAAAGATTTTAAAGTACGCCTCTGGTTCATTGTCAAAAAGGTTGTCGTGTTTGAATTATCTACTTGTCAAAAGTGTTTATACCTTGAAAATTTACCTAAGCTATTGTTTAACGAGACGTTTAAGTGTTTACATAGGCAAAATGGTACGTACTGTAGCCGACAAAGTAGCAGCTATCTTAATAATTGGTGAATGTAGAAACAATTTCCATGCAGCGGAACGACTGTTTAATGAGAGGTACCCCGATCGCCCTATATCGAGGGTTTATTTGAGGGGGCTTCTTCGGAAGTTTGAAGCATCAGGTAGTGTTCAAGATGCCAAACGATCTGGTCGACCAACAATTAGTGATGACAAAAAAATTGACATACTTGGAGAAATGGTAGTGAACCCTACTTCTTCCACAGCCCAAGTTGCGTCTATCTGTGAAGTCAGACAAAGGACAGTACATAGGGTGTTGGCTAAAAACAAATTTCATCCATACAAATTAAAAATGGTGCACCAACTTTCAGATGATGACCCCGACCGAAGACTAGAATTCTGTGAAACTATGTCCGATAAAATGAACCAACAACCAGGCTACATACAGACAATTTGTTTTAGTGACGAAAGTACTTTCTTTCTCAATGGAAATGTTAACACTCAAAATGTGAGGTATTGGAGTGACACAAATCCTCACATCTTTCGTGAAAAACATACTCAATTTCCAGAAAAAGTAAATGTTTGGGCAGGTATTTTGGGAAACCACATAGTTGGGCCTCTTTTTCTCAATGCTAACTTAACCGGTGAATTGTATCTGGAGATGTTACAAACTGATATTGAGGCGTTAATTCTTGAAATTCTAGAAGATAATCCAGATGAATTCGACAACTTGGAAATAACGTTTCAACAAGATGGTGCTCCTGCACACTATTACGGTGCAGTAAGACGTTACCTAGATGAAGAATATCGTGGTAGATGGATTGGACGACGAGGTTCGATCGAATGGCCAGCTCGGTCACCGGACCTTACACCATTAGATTTTTTTCTATGGGGGTACTTGAAATCTAAGGTTTACGCTACAGCACCTGACAGTATTGCCATTCTGAAACAACGAATTGTTGAAGAATGTAGGGCAATTTCCGCTGACACACTGGGACGAGTACGACAAGAGTTTAGCAATAGGATGCATTACTGCCAGGAAGTAGATGGAGCACATTTTGAACACTTATTATAAGAACTGGTTCTTAAATCTTTATTAATTAAATGCGAAACTATAATTTTCGTATTTCTTCAATTTATCAATCAAAATCAGCCGAAACCCAAACAAAATTGGTATGACTGAATAGGTATTTTCAACACCTTTCAAACGAGCTGTTACTTGCCATAGGGTCCCATTTAAAATTTTTGGTCACAGTGGCCTTGTGACGTCATTTATGACTATTGCGTCACCTGTTATGACCAGTTAAGAAGCCTACATCCGTTTATTTCCACCCTCCAAATTTCATTATTATAAGTATACCCGTTTCAAAGATACGAGGGGGGGAGGGGACTTTTGACTAGCACTGTATAAATTGATATTCATGAAAGTACCATCGGGAAATATCCCCTCTTCCGATATGACCACTTATGGTGATATACTCAAATTAACGAAGGCAGCATATAAATACAATGAAAGAAAACAGGGTCTACTATCAAATAATTGGAAGAAATATCGAGAAATAATCGTACCACTATTATCCAATGGAAACCCACTGCAGAATCCCAGTAGAGAAGGTACCGGTATAATCAAAATACCCACTCAAAAAATATATATCAGAAATAAGCATATAGATTATGTTTATTGGAATAAACTCGAAGAATTGGTTGATCGCCTTCAATTGCTTTGGAGTTCACGAATGGCTGGACATACCGGGCACGATAATGAAATATTGGCCATAATTGAGGAATTACGTGAAGAAGGATTAGTCTATTGACCGTAATATAATGAACACAATGTATGAAGCTGACTCAGTTACTCACAGATGATCTAACTATGCATACCACAATTGATAAATTTGGGCGTAGAAGGGGTGGTGTTGGTAAACCACTTGTTGGAAGATTGGGTGTTGGATTCATTCTTACACCACATGGTGATTATGACATTCAGAATAAGCGATTGCAGAGTATTGGTGAACCTGTAGATGGTGAAGACTCTGTCACTAAAAAATACGTTGACGATCATATTAAAGAAACCAAGGAATCAACCCTGAACTATTTCCAAGAATTCATTGCGCCAGCGCTACGATACGTCAAAAAAACATTGATTCAAAAAATACCGAACTGCGAATCATCATTGACAAAAATGCACTCATTACTTCAGCATTAGCTGATCGATTGACTAATGTAGAGAAGCGAATTGGTGTTGTAACCGAGTTGGCTGATACTTTTACTGAGCGAGTTATTGAAGTTGAACAGTCAGTTGTTAAACGAACTGAAGCGAACTGAATTCTCGACTTCATCACTTCGAAGAAGTCATATAGCAGTAATATGAGTGATGCAAAATGGCAGGTTGTGAAGGAAATACATAAGCCGGCGCGTCGAAATTTTCCCCGTCGAAAGACAATAATAAACGGATTTTATGACTTGTGGCTGATGGATCTGATGGAAATGCAACCATATGCTAAAGAAAATAATGGTTACAGGTACATCCTCATAGTAATCAGGTGTTATTCACAGTATGTATGGTCAAGACCAGCTGATTCAGTTACTGCAGCTATGGCGAGTGTGTTGAAAGATGCGAAGCATGTCCCAAGGAACTCACAATCTGATCACGGTACCGAGTTTTATAATTCAAAATTTTCCTCGCTAATGAGAGAGCACCATATTAATCATTACTCAACATTCAGCACAAAAAAGGCTGCAATTGCGGAAAGAGTCATCAGGACGTTGAAAAGTTGGCTTTATAGACAATTTTCACTTCAAGGCCATTACAGTTGGTTGAATATTCTTCCTAAAATTACCAGTCAATATAACAACAAAGTTCATCGTACCATTGGTATGAAGCCCGCAGACGTAAAACCATCCACAAAAATGACAATTTATGCAGGATCAAAGAAGCAGCATGGAAAACGTGACAAAAAAGAATTTAAAATTGGAGATATGGTGCGAATCAGTAAGTTTAAAAATGCATTCGCCAAAGGTTATACAGCAAATTTCACTACTGAACTTTTTAAAGTTGTGAAAATTAATAGTACAGAGCCTATAACTTATGAGCTAGAAGATGAGAATGGAGATCCGATCAAAGGTTGCTTTTATAAAATGAAATTGAATAAAGCGAGAGATCCCAATACATATTTGGTTGAGCGAGTTTTGAAAAGGAACGGACGTCGCCTATTTTTGAAGTGGTTGGGATTCTCTGGAGATCATAACTCTTGGATCGATGAAAGTTCATTAGTTTAATTGAAATATTATTGTAGTAAATGGAAAAATAAAGACAATATGATGAAATTGAATTTTTATTATTGAATATTAAAGCAATTTATTTATTCAACATATGATTTCACATGTATTAAATATTGACACTAGCTGTGATGGGTGGCACTGTAACCAATGGAATATATGTCCGAATAGCGTTACCATATATTTCTCGTCTTTTCACCTGATCTTCAGTGTTCAAACACCAACAATCCCGGAAGTGAATGTTCTCATCGGGATAGAAATCACCAACATTCTCACATAATATCAATCCACTTCTGCATACGGTACATAAATTGTTCCAACAATCTACTTTATAGTTATTACAACGTAGACAACGTTGAAGTGGTAACTCACAATTTGCTGCACAGTTCACACAAATATTTCTATAAATTCCCATATTGTCACACACGATTCCTATGGAACATTTGCAGCACTGATGGTGGGGACATACTTCTGGAGTTGAATTATTTGTCGCCTTCGGAACTTTAATTGGACTCGGAACTTTGGTTGGATTTTTCAATACACATATACGACACAGACCGGTACATGGATTAATATATGCTTCAGGCCAATAACCTTGACAATTACTACACATTATAACTTGATTGACTTTGATTGGGTGACCGCGTACTTTCGGTTTTGAATCCTCTTTTGGAAAAGGCATATTAGTATTCACTATTGGATGTCGAAATATTCAACTGATGAATTCAAATGTACTCTCATGAACCTCTCTTCCTATTATAAACACATAGAGTGAAAAGAGGAGGGGTGGTGTAGTGGTGGGGTTACCATCTCCACAAAAAAACATATAAAAATCGACTCGCAACTCTAAACTCCACTTACTATTCACTAGTGCTAGTAGTAGCTTTGACGAAACTTATCGAAAAATAAAAAAATGAACGCTAAAAAAATCAATGAAGTTTTGATGAGATTATCTCTCGAAGACGAAAATAATTGGTTTTCTGATGAAGAGGATGAACTTCCCCCCAACGACATAATTGAAGAAGAGGATGAACTTCCCATCGACGTTATTGAAGAAGAGGATGGCATTATCGGGAGAGAGGATGATATCGTCGAAGGAGGGGACGACATAATCGACATCGTAGATGACATCGACGTAGGAGAAGACGGTGTAGCCATGGTAGATGAGGGTATCGATGTAGAAGAAGACGGTGTAGCCATGGTAGATGAGGGTATCGACGATGACCCGGCGACTGACAATGGGAACATCATTATAGGAAGTCGTTGGTTGAATGTCAGTGATACGGTGGAAAATAATTTAGATTTATATTGTGTTACGGACTCCCATGTTCGTATACGAACCATTGATGATACCATCTACATGTTACGTTGGTGCTGTTTTAGGTTTTATTCCCATCGAAATAATAATGGGGGTGAGTATCAACATATTGATATCCATTACACTATTTCGATGATGGGGATCATGCAAACTTTTTGCGAAGCTTGTGACAGGCCACTGACGAACTTTTGTCAATTGGATGTTTGCATAATTTGTAACCATGTACCCTCACAATGATTTGTTTTAATAAATATTATATATTTTTTATTGTTGTTGTTTTTTTTTGTTCAACACTAAACCTTTTGATGAAAAAAAATCAAATCCTTCTCAAAAAAAAATATTGACACAAATAGTGGATGAATTGAAGTGTATGGTTAGATATCCAACCTGTTACTAGTTGATTTCGAATATATCTTCCAATGATTCGTTGAATGTTGGAATTTGTATTGGACTTCTCTATTTTTTTTCTATCAGATATAAGTGATACATATGGGTATTAGCTTTCAAAAAAAATATATTGGGTTAGATTGAACACTGCCCCAAACCACGCAGTATTCCGTGTGCACCAACCAGATTATGTGCACTCCAAGAAAACTAACCTAACCCAACCATTTTATTCGTCATCTAGAGTGATTATGTCAGGATCCGGAGAGTCGGGTCTCTCGAGGGGGTCATCGAATTGAATTTGTTCTCCGACTTGATCATCCAAATACGGCTCCATAATGTCGGGGCTGGGTGATTCTTCCCGAACTATCAGAAAGATGTAACGAAATTCATACATGTGAATATTAATAATATTCGACTATCTCTGAACTCTGAAGTATACCCATATGAGCGTTGGAATCTGGATTTCGACAAGAAGTTAGACTCATCAGCCTATTATGCATATGAAAACTTCCAACGCAGCTACTATGATAAAGATATGAGTTAACCGCTGATTGATATTGGCAGCTTTCGCAACAACCCACTATTCATCATCGACTGCTCCCATCAACCTGAAGCTATGAAGTCATCCACTGTCGACATCAAAATTGAATTCGAAACACGCAAGGTGAAGTTTCCAGCGAACACCAAAGTATATGCACTAATCCTCCACGATGCTGTTTTATCTTATAATGCTCTTAATGGTTCTGTTCAGACTGGATTGTAATAAGATTGACATGTAATTCACCATGAAATATTCGATATTAAAACACTCAATAATTATTTCCTGCCTTTTATTCATCAAACAATTATATATAGATGGATATGAATTGGAACATAATTTGATTATCACATATACAACACATTTCAAATATTCTAAACACCATCATGTAAGGATTCTTCCAGTTGTGGGTTGGGACTCTGTGGTTCCAATTGATACTTTTCTTTGATATTCTGCGGTAGGTAGGTGCATATGTCGTAAAGGAATTGTTTTAAGTCTGCTTCAATTATCAGCTCACAGAACTCGTCCAAATTTCTGCTTCCATACGAATATTTATGACACAATGCCACACCGAGTTCATACTTCTCACTAAGCTCCAAAAGTTTTCGCACCTCCTCAGCATCATAACATACACTCAAATCATAATTTGATGAATGTAGAGCGTCAAAACTTCGATCAGCCAATTCCCAAGCCATTTTTCTTATGGCAGAATCCAAATCCACTGCTTCTGGCCACTCTTGCGCTGAATATTGCATCCACATATTTATAGGATGGAGAGCTCTGAAAATACACGAATTGCATTCATTAGTTTGGTAATTATATTGTGAAAAAATTAAAATACTCACGTGAAATTTGACTATGTCTATGAAATGAGCAAGTTGATACATATTTTATATTATTCTACCATATTTTCACTATTTACAAAAAAAAAAGATTGTAGTTATACTCTCAAAACTTTCAATTCAAAACATTGAATTTCATCAATGATCGGGTTTTAGCACCAGGATAATCCTGTGAACTTTGACCCATATAAGTAAGTGTGAATTTGGCTTTGGATGAATTCACTTCACGAATGAAGTCTTCTGTGAATTGCTCTGTGACACGTTTTGGAAACCATGCTTTAAAAGGAGTATTACTTTCCTCATCCAATAAAACTACTTGAATGGATTTACCATATCGTGTGGAATACATTGACATTTTTTCTATTTTATATTCTCTATCAATAACCAGGGCGGCTATAGGTTTTTGCTCTAAAGCTTCACTTTGTTGAATTATAGCAAAATTGATTTTGTCAATGTCAAATTTCAAATTATCCATATTCATAAATATAGTGAAATTACGGTTCAAAAATATAAACTATGTTCACCTTTGTGATGATGATGTTCACTTTTTGGATTGGTAAATACTAGCTGCTGTCGTCAACACAACTCAACAAATACTCACTAACTATTCAATTACGTTAAGTAGTCTGAACTGAGTGAGAATATATGATACACTAAGCTTATATAGAAAATCATCCTCGAAAAGAGGGAGGGGTTCAAGGTTATGCATCGATGTCAGTTATATCTCAAGGTCAAAGCACAAGTCCAGGGCCATGCCTCGAGGACCTATGATGTGACATCATACAAGGTCAAACATCGAGGTCAGGTATGGAGCAAGGATAAATCTCAAGGTTGAACCGCATGGTCATATTGAACGTGCATAATGCAAGATCGTGAGGTATCTTTCAAGACCAAACTTCAAGGTCACATATTGAGGAACATACTCAAATCTCAAGGTCGGCACCCATGATCAAGGTCATATTATCTGACACGTAACTAAAGGTCATATGACGTCATTCAAGGACAAGGTCAAATGGTGGGGGAAGGTCCTCAAGCGGCCTTAGACAACTACTTGCAACTTTCAACAGTAACAGTTTTAGAAAAAAAATATCTTGTTTGGGAATTTGTTTATAATAAATTGTTTAGTTAATCAACAATAAAATTATGAATTATTTGTGAAGGAATATCAATTATGATTTTTAGAAAGAAAACATTCTTAACTAATCATTTGAACATTTGAGATATAAAAAAACGATTACAAACAATTGAAAATTGTTGATTTTTTCAAATCATTATATTATGAAGACAATTTATTTAATACTCACATAATATATTTGCTGATGAACAATTTATAATCAAATGGCGCAAAAAACTTTTTGTTCAACTTATCGAATGTCTTTTTCAATATTCAAAATAAAAAGAGCTCCACGAAATCACTTTTTGAAAAACTATTTAAACATTTTTTGGTTCAAGTGAAATATTGTTAATTTTTCAATAATCCAACGAGAATCAATTTTTCATAGTATTCAGAATACACCCTAATTTTTGTAAATTCTCTAATTGATATTTAATAGTTAAAAAAAGTATTTTTTGTGACGTATTCGCTTTAGATGCTGCGTCCGCATCCCCAAATAAATCTGCGAAAGGGTACTTTGGCGTTGAATTGAAGTTATATATAATAGAGATAGAGTTTCGGGGGGTGGAAGACATTTTTGAAAATTTTCCGCACTTTAAGGATTTTTTTTATTTAACATTTTTTGTAGTTTTTGAAATATTTGCATGAACCTAAATACTTTTTTTTTACATCTCAATTTATTTACAACTTTTGCAATTTTTCCAGTGCTGAATAACGGTTTTTGTTAGATTTAGAATGTATGTTTTTATCATTCCCTCTAAAGATAGATTTTCTATTTAGTTTATGTGATGTCTGATAATATTTTTAGTTGGATCAAGTTTGTTAGTAAGAAAATTTTGATTAGAGTTGTCAAATAAATAGAATTTAAATCAGGAAGACTTTATTTGATAATAAAATTATATTCATCCCATATTTAAAAGTTTTAGCACATTTTTCTAGATATCATTCTGGTGTGCTTGATCTAGATATCATTCGAGTGAGCTATCGCACGTATTTTTTCGACCATTATTGCTATTTTTCACCATTTTCAACTAGTGAACTGGACTACTGTAATTTTGGAAAGCTAATTATTTTATGTGTGAAAGAGCAATTCATAAGATCATGTAACAAAAAAACTGTAACAAAAAAACCGGTCCTTAAAAAAACATTGAAAAATGTATGACCGAAAAAACATATAACATACATGAAGGTGAATCTGATAGTCTGGGTCACAAGATCCTTTTTTGGAACTTCTGTCCAAAGGCAGCAATAATTATGATCCAGGGCTCATTGGATTCGGAATGACCTCTAACAACTTTTTGAAAAATTTTAAGAAAGGCTCGGAAAAATTGCAAAAGTTATAAACAATTCAGTAAAAAAAAGGGTTTGGTTTTTCGCAAATATTTCGGAAAATATTAAAGATTTCCAAACTTTGAAAAAAGATCTTTAGATAGGAGGAAATTTTCTACTAAATATGAATATTAAGGAACGATTTTTTTTAAATCATAATTTCTATTTCACTTTGATATTCTGAAAAAAAACTTTTTTTTCAATTATATATTTTTTAAAGTTTATTTAATACACAATTTGTTTTAAATTAATTTTTACGATATATTTTTTGAATACTACCAACAAAAAACAAAAACATGTGTCACTCTATTTTTTACATTTTTTAAAAATATTTTTCTATTTTTGCGATTGGCAATTCCTCATGGTTCTCAATCATTGTTGAAATAACTCATAAACTAATGGAGATGGGGAAAATACTCTTCAAGTCTTTTTTGTAATAAGCAAATAAGATTTGAATCAAGTGCTATAACCCTATTGTTTATAAAAAAGTTTGACAATTGTATACTCAAATACCCCATAAATCTGTTTTCTTTGACTTTTAAATCTTTACAACTCATAAACTATTCGACATACTTGAATAATTGAATAGAACTGGCTGATACTTCCATCCATATTAAGAAACTAATCAATACAGTTTATTATATGATTTTCACTATAAGGGTTTTACAATAAAACAGCGACACGTGTTTCGCTATACAATAGCTTCTTCGCAAGCATGAACTTGTTTAAACATAAACAAGTTTGTTCAAGCATAAACTTGTTTATACAGCGAAACACGTGTCGCGGTTTTTGTAAAACCTTCATAGTGAAAATCATACAATAAACTGTATTGATTAGTTTTCTATTCGACATACGACAAAGACACTTCGAGTCTTTTTGTTCTCCTTTTAATAATGAACAAATAGCATTCAAAACAAATGCCTAATTTCATTATTCATCAACTTTTTTGACAATTATTTTAAAAAAAACTCAAAACCACATTTATACCACTTTTCAACTCATTATTTCTTAAATTATTGAAAAAAATATTATTTCTTATTTTGTAATCTAAAGTAGTCTATTAACTACTTACGAGTAATTATAAGATAAAATATAATTTTTATAATTTTATTAATTTATTACAGATTTGAAATTGACAATTTTTGTTTCATTCCTCTGTTTTTTTCTTGATTATCTCTTTGATCTCTTTTGCGGTGGTGACTCGCAATCTTCAGTATCTTTTTCAATATCTCTTCTTCTTTCCCTTGTATTCCGATTGCAATTTCTTCGTCCTGTATATATTCGAATAGTTAATGAGTTATAAAGATTTGAAAGGCATAAAAAACAGATTAAGGGGGAATTTTAGTAAACAATTGTAAAAAATATGTTAAATGATAGGGTAAGAGCATTTCTTTAAAATCTTATTTATTTATTACTAAAAGGAAAACAAAAGAGACTGGAAGTGTCTTTGTCCTATCTCCATTATTTTATGAGTTATTTTGATAACAATGATTGAGAACCATGAGGAATTACCAAATACAAAAATGAAAAAATATTTAAAAAATTGTAAAAAATTGAGAAACATTTTTTTACACAAAAAAGGACACATAATCGTGTTTGTTTTTTTTGTAGTATTCAAAAAATAAATCGTAACAATTAATTTGTTCGAAACAAATTAATTTTTGAATAAATAAAGAAAATAGGAGTGAAAAAAAAGTTTTTTTAGAATATCAAATAGAAATAAAAAGTATGATTCAAAGAAAATCGTTCCTTGATATGCATATTCAGTAGCAAAAAATTGTTAATCAATAAATGCGTTTTTAAGCAATAAATGTTTTTTCAAGAAGCGATTTTGTTTTTAAAAATCATAATATTCAGCACTGATACATTTGATCATTTTATGTAACTTTAAATAATAAGAATATGAATAGATTTGAATAATTTAAAAAAATGTCATTGCTCTAATTGAATTTTTCACTTTTAACGCCTTTTATTATTAATAAAAAGTGGAAAATCAAATGTTTCTTTCAAGAAAAGCTCCAAGAAGTGAAAAAAATTTGAGGTTTATAGTTTAAAAATTATCAGGGTTTTTATGGAACTTCAAAACTTGTAAAAATTAGTTAATTAACTAAAGTATATCTAATAAAATATTCACGGGCAGAACTTTTTCCGTGGATTTTTGTTTATTCAAGTGTCTAGAAGGTATCTGAATTTTTTCTTAATAATGATATTTAATGGGTTAAAATGAATTTTATTGTTCAAAGGTCCGTATCGATCAACGCGTGCGGGACGCGCATCGCCCGCTTTTAGCACTATTTTCGCCTCTGAATTGAAATTATAAATATTGGTGATACTTTCGGAAGGTGGGACTTTCTTTAATAAATTTCCTCCTCTTTGAGGATCTTTTTTCAAATTTCGGATATCTTTAATATTTTTCGAGATATCTGCAAAAAACCAAACCCCCCTTCTTTTTTACTAAATTGTTTATAAATTTTGCAATTTTTTCGAGACCCTCTTAAAATTTTTCAGAAAGTTGCTAGAGATCATTCCGAATTGAATCAAAATTTTCGATGCCCTTGGACAGAAGTTCCAAAAAAAGGATCTTGTGATCTGATGTGTGATCTGAAGGCCTTCTAGATATAAGGAATATTATATTTCCATTTAGGGATCCCTGTATAGTAGTTATCAGTCAAACGGAATAAGTTTGACACTGAATAAATATGAGTGTGTTAACATAACGCGCAAGCACGTCGAATGGAATTTTCAGTTGTGCATTTTTCAACAACCACATTTTTCAATGCGCAATAACTTAGTAAACGGAAACAACAACTCCAACACCAACTGCACTGCGACTGTTGCCACATTGCCTTTGATAATGTCTACCGCAGTAGTAGACGAAACATCAGGAACAAAAACCTGCAGACCATGCCCAAAATACCCGGAAAATAGCTTTCACACAGTTATCGCAGGCCGTGAAAGTTTATATCTTTGACAATATATATTATTTATCATACCGCCTGTCAGTCTGACATCTTCAACTAGTTTGACAACTTTGAATCCTTGTGGTTTTTCATGGAAATGTACAATTAATTTTTGTAATGAAAGTATTATTTCCAATAATCATATCATGCAGGTGTCAATTTGATGTCTCCTATCAATATACTCTGCTCAACTCACCTTGAGTGTTGAAATGGAAAAATGATAACCAAGACAAAAATCATCGAATGATATTGATTATTTAGTTATTAAATGAACATTTCGTGATCAGTCAATATCACTCGGTATGTTAAAATAAAATATACCGGAATTATATCATGCCGCCACCAGAGAAGAAGCGAACTCAGCATTATCTCCTGACTCTGCAGAATTTACTTGTTTGCTCATTTGTTTTATTCAAATCAGTCAGTAACTAGCATTCACACTGTCAACATCGTTCTTTTGAGCTAAAAGTTGTATTTCGTAAATAAATAAATCTTTTTAAAAAGGAATTTCCATCACTCGTTGATGTTTTTGTCGCAGTCGGTAGGATAATCAGAATTGTGACGAATCGATCGCGCAGTTTTCGTGTTAACGATTGACTGATTATCGAACTCGAAATTGAATTTTGGTGATTAGTTTGTGGACTTGGATTACGGAGTGGCTTCTCAAACTTCCTAAAACCCAGTCTATTGGAGACCCGTACCCATTGTCAACAGCCTTTCATCGAGTTTTGGGACCAACATAGCCCAATTCTGCAAGGAGCACTGCCTGGAGAGGACAGAATAGCCGATCCAGACACAACCCCTTATAGTGGATAAGTAGATGAATACCATGCTCAAAGTCGTACTCATATTGCTGTAAGTACAATTTTAATGTCGCTCAATCAACTGTTGAATGCATTAGAAAATTTAGATATAAATACTCCTTCAACTGACTCACAAAGATTTTCAAACCCTACTCCTACACAAAACACAATCCTGAGACCACCTCTTCTCAATATTTTGCCAAATCAACTCCCTGATATAAATATGGCTCAATTTAAAACAGAATATTTAAGTTGCTTGCCAGAATTTGATGGCAACCCCAATGACCTTAACAGATTTTTATCAATTAGTGAATCACTTATCACAAATTTTTACGATAACATCAATGTAGATAATTTTCAAAACATTTATCTGCTGAACTCAATCATTTCCAAATTAAAAGGAAATGCAAAGACTATAGTAAACATTCAAGGAGCCAAAAATTGGCAAGATTTGAAAACAATATTAACTAGAAATTTCTCAGATCAAAGAGACGAGGTTTGTTTAAATAGAGACCTTGTTATGCTCAGACAATCTCATAACGAAAACGCTCAATCATTTTATGATAGGTGTTTGAATATTTTGAATTTGCTGTGTAGCTACGTAAATGTTCATGAAACAACAGATGTTGCCAAAACTTTAAAAAGAGAACTTTATCAAAATTTAGCACTAAAAACATTTTTATCCGGACTCAAAGAACCCTTAAGCACCACACTGAGATGTATGAAACCCAATTCACTTAGTGAAGCACTACAATATGTAATACAAGAGGAAAATGTTCACTATTTTCAAAATTTTTCAAATAGAAATGTTGCAGAATCTGTTGTAAATCAAAGACCGATACAACAAAGATCAGGGAATATCCCAAATAGTAATAATACCTCAAATTTGCACAATCAAAACCATTCATTCAATTCTAACACTCCAAATAACTTTTTCCAAAGACAAAATAACTTTCCTTCCCAGCCTATTAATATTCAACAAAGGTCTAGACCTCAACCACAACATTTTCCAACAAATGCACAGGTTTTCAAACAACCGCCTCAAAATGTTTTCAAACCTCAAAACAAACCGCAACCGAGACCTTCCCCTATGAGTTTATCAACACGAAATACTCGTTTTCAACCAACACAAATGAGTGTTTCCACAAGAAATACTAATTTTGCACAGCCATCCACGTCTTTTGCAAATAGGACACCACAGCCTCCAAGAAATTGGATTAGTGAAGAACTATTTAATACAGAAACGGACGAAATCAATGAACCCGACCAATCTTTTGAATCCGATGAATATTTTGATACTGCTCAAAATGTTGCCATTAATAATCGAGCTGAATCATATAACGAACATTTTATTTCCGAAGACATTGAACCACCAGAAAATGAAAACATAAATTTTCATTAAGAGCCTCGGAAAATGTCAATACGAATCCACAAATAATTTCTTTCAATTCCTCAAATTCAAGTGAATTATCATACATAATTTTTCCAGAATACAACCTCAAACTTTTGATTGATTCCGGTTCAACCAAATCATTCATTGACCCCGAAATCGCCTATAAATATTTTCCAAATTCAATTAAAAATGACCCATTTATAGTATCTACCGTTTTTCAAAAATCTGCTCACAAGTACAGTGCGGAACTTCCTTCCTCACAAATATTCAATTTACCAAAACCAATGAGTTTAAAATTTTTCTTATTTAAATTTCATAACGTTTTTGACGGTCTCATTGGCCTAGACAACCTTTAAATTTTACAAGCTAGTATTAACTTCGACAAAGGATATTTAATAACACCATACACAAAATTAAAACTTTTATTTTATCAGACTAGTAACGAACTTAATTTAGTCACAGTGGCGCCGAGATCAGAACAAGTGATAAAAATTAAAACATCTATTCCACATGGCGAAATTGTAATACCTCATTATAAAATTCATAATTGTCAAATACCACAATGCCTCAGTACAGCAAAAAATGGTTTGCTTTAACAACCATTTTAAATAACACAGTTAAACCAGTAACGTTAGATTTTTCGAAACCTTTCTCAGTCGAAAAATTTGATAGAAATGAAATCCAAAATATTGACTTGAACAATTTTGAAATATCTACCAACCGAAAGTTAGACCTGTCAAAGATAAGAACCGAACATATGAACGAAGAAGAAAAATCAAAAATTCTTGAAATTTGTGAAGAGTTTTCTGATATATTCTATAAAGAAGGAACTCCCTTGACTTTCACAAGCAAGATCAGACACCACATACGAACGACAGACGAAATACCTATATATTCGAAATCTTATCGATACCCGTTTATTCATAAACAGGAAGTCGAGAATCAAATAAAAAAAATGCTTGATTCAAAAATCATCAGACCAAGTAATTCTCCATGGTCGTCACCCATATGGGTCGTTCCCAAAAAGGCTGACGCTTCAGGACAACAAAAGTGGAGGGTAGTTATCGATTATCGGAAGCTCAACGAGAAAACGATTGACGATAAATATCCCCTTCCAAACATTCATGATCTCTTGAACAAGCTTGGGAAATGTCAATATTTCACGACATTAGACCTGGCTAGCGGTTTCCATCAGATCGAGATGGAAGAAAAAGACATCGAAAAAACGGCATTTAACACGGAAAATGGACATTACGAATTCCTCAGGATGCCATTTGGTTTAAAGAATGCTCCAGCAACTTTCGAGAGGGCAATAGATAATATTTTACGAGGAATTCAAAATGAAAAATGTCTCGCCTACCTTGACGATGATATAATTGTATTTTCCACCTTTCTTCAAGAACACTTGGAACGACTTAGGTGCGTATTCCAAAGGCTCAGAGATGCTAATTTCAAGATACAACTTGACAAATCTGAGTTCCTACGAAAGGAAGTTGCCTACTTAGGTCATATAATAACTCCTGATGGTGTTAAACCTAACCCAGACAAAATTAGAGCTATAAAACATTTTCCCCTTCCCAAAACTACCAAACAGATCAAAGGTTTCCTTGGTTTGTTAGGATATTACCGTCGCTTCATTAAAAATTTCGCGAAAATCACAAAATCTTTCACAAAATGCTTAAAAAAAGGTGCTAAAATCGAACACAACAATGAATTTATCTCCTGTTTTGAAACATGCAAAAACCTCTTAATGAACGAACCCATTTTGCAATACCCTGATTTCACGAAACCCTTTAACTTGACAACTGACGCCTCTAATGTAGCCCTAGGTGCCGTCTTGTCACAAGGAACTATAGGTAAAGATTTACCTGTGGCATACGCCTCAAGAACCCTTAATGATTCTGAGCAGAATTACTCCGCCATTGAAAAAGAGTTATTAGCCATTGTATGGGCCACAAAATATTTCAGGCCGTACCTGTATGGACGTAAATTTAATGTCATAACGGACCACAAACCACTACAATGGTTATTTTCATTGAAGGATCCCAACTCTAAACTACTGAAATGGAGAATCAAACTAGAAGAGTTTAACTTCTCTATAATATACAAAAAAGGCAAACTCAATACCAACGCAGACGCCTTGTCACGTGTTGAAGTACATACCAAAGAAACAAGAACTTTTTGGGAAGAGCTAGATGACATACTCCAAGAGTCCGAGCGTCTAGCAGGTCCATCTGTTTCTTTTAACCCTCAAAATTCAATTAATACTAACCTAGATACCCCAGACTACCAACCGTCTTTAGATATCTTAGAAATTGGTCAACCTTTACAAGACAATGACAACATCTCTATGGTAGTAAACGTAGAGGCACCCAACACTGAAAACCAATTCGAAGAACTATCTATTCCTCTATTAAATAATAGCAACGAAATCGAACAAACTCACGAAAACAGTACAAGGATAGACAAGGAAACCACCCTAGAAAATACTCAAGAAACCGAACAAACCGATAATCATACTGTTCATTCCAACGCGGACGAAAACCCAATCGTTAATATCCCAATAGTAAATTACGCTGTTAATTATGGTCAAAACCAAATCGTTATCTCATCAGTTTTGCACTCCCCAGCTAAACCAAAGATCACAATATTATTTGAGAAAAAGAAAAGAATTAATGTTCAACTTTCTAAAAATAATTTGGAACAAGAAACTATCAAATTTATTAAAGAATATATTGTACCAGATAATCAATACCACCTATTTTTCGAAGATCCTAATTTATATGAGCCTTTCTCATTGATCTTACAAAAATATTTCAGGAGTACTTCACTTAAATTCAAAAAATGCAATAAGAAACTTCTAGATGTCACGAAAAAACGGGATATAGAAAACACAATCAGAAATTATCATGAAGGAAAATCAAACCACAGAGGCATCGATGAAACACTTCAAAGAATAAAAGAAAAATATTACTGGCCGTATATGAAAAACTCGATTCAAACATTTATTAACGAATGCGAGTTGTGCCAACGATGTAAATATGATAGAAACCCCGTGAAAACACACCCACTGCGGTAGGTCCTTTTGAAATTGTTCACATAGATGTTTTCACCTTTGAAAAATCCAAATTTCTCACAATAATTGACAGTTTCTCAAAATATGCACAAGCATACTTTCTCGACGCAGTCGCAGGTACTGAAGTTGCGAATAATTTAATTAACTTCTTTTCACATCATGGCATTCCTAAACAAATAATTTTAGATAACGGAACTGAATTCAAAAATGCAGTAGTTACGGAACTACTTGCTTTACATAAGATTAAAGTTCACTTCTGTTCTCCAAATCATCCTCAATCAAATGGAGTCATTGAAAGATTTCATTCCACCATTTCCGAGCATATTCGCCTTCTCAATACAAAAGGATTTTCAAAAACACCAATAAAAATGAAAATGATTTATGCAATTCTAGCTTACAATCAATCCATTCATTCTGTAACTAAATTGAAACCTATTGATGTTATCAATGGTCACACAACCAGTAACGAACCTTTTGATATGAAACTAAACCAAATACTTCTGAATGACTACGTCGAACAACACAAAGAACGTGCGAAACTACTTTATTCAAAAATAAATTCCGACCTTATTTCGAAGAAACAACAAACAATTTCCAAACTGAATAAAAATAGAGATTCCCCAGAAAAATTTAAACGAAAACAGAAGATATTTGTTAAAACTCACGTACGGAAAAAGAATGCTAATAAATTCGCTAAACCCAGCAAAATTACATCAGTTAATAAAGACAGAAAAATTTTATTTACTGCACATCAAGCAAAGATTCACATGGACAATGTCAAACGCCCACTTCGAAGAGTTTACTCTTTCGACAACTAAACATGTGTTTATCGTTTCAGATTACCCGGAGTTCTCGCGACCCAAGAAGCAATAACACTTCGAAACCTTGAGAATAATCCCGGCTTGATTCCCGTAAAACTTGGCTCAGCAAAAGTACGAGAATTTTATCATTCGATTATTCATTATTATGATTTGAATCCGATAATAACTGAAATTAACAAATTGAAAACTAAATCATACAATCTAGAATATTTAATTTCAAAAAATGCAGATCATTTGAAAGACACCTCAAACTATTTGAGAATTTTAAAATTTGTAGAAGAAAATGCTGAAAAGAAGCTTATTGAAATACTACCACATCCAAGCAGAACTAAAAGAGGTTTAATGAATGGCTTAGGGTCAATTTTTAAAGCTGTCACCGGCAACTTGGATGCAAATGACGGTGAACGTTACGAAAATTTAATAAAACAACTGCAGCAAAATCAAAATGCACTGACAAATAATATAAGCACACAAAATACTTTAGCAATCTCTTTGATTGATACATTCAATAAAACGGTTCAGCAAATAAATCATAACGAAGAAATGTTGGCAGAAAAAATAAATCAAATTTCAAAAATAGTTCAAAATCATGCTTACAGAGAAAATTCAAATTTTATCAAAGATATAATGAATCAATTAATCAATATGTTCGAAATTATTATATCAATTCTTCAAGACATCAAAAACTCGATATCCTTTGCAAGAATTGGAATCATGCATTCAAGTGTAATGAAAACTAACGAACTAAAAAGAGAACTAGAGTCTCTTGAAATTAAGTTCAAGAAAAATCAATTACCGATAGAAGTTAGTTTAGAAAATATACCTTTGATTGAAAAATTAATTAAAATTGATTGTTACATACTCAACAACAAGATAACCTATATTCTCCATGTGCCAATAACCTATTCCTCTGAACTGAACCTTTACCATCTTTATTCAACTCCTATTTATACAGGGGGTCAGTTTAAGGCAATAGTACCGCGAAATAAATATTTACTAAAAAATGAATTGTACTACGCATTCATGAGCGACGCTTGCATGAAAATCCGTCCACAGTTATACATCTGTGAACAAGCTGACCTCTTCGAAGCAAAAAACACCAACCCTTGTGAAATCCAGCTTATAGACATCAAGGATCCATCCAGCTGCCAGCAAATAGATATCCACCTAACCCAATCAATGTTCAAACGTCTCGAAGAATCCAACCAATGGATTGGCCTCTTACCAAATGAAGAAACCATTAAAATGAAATGCCATCAACAAGAAGAAATGACCAAACTGATTGGCTCATTCTTAATCGAGATCCCAAATGGTTGCCAATTGACGACATTCCAAGAAGTCATTTCCAATGAAATTCGTTTAGCCACGCAGAGTAAGCCGATTTTATTTCCTGAAGTAAACATACCCAAGCAAATTTCAGCAACAAAACTGAACCTGAGTCTTCATCTGGACCAAATTGAATTAGATCGAAGTCCAAGGAACCTTTGGAAGCGCCAATAGAACTTCGAACCGTTCAATTTCCTCAGTAACCCTCCGAAGTTGAATCTGCGAAGGAAGGAATTATATCATGCCGCCACCAGAGAAGAAGCGAACTCAGCATTATCTCCCGACTCTGCAGAATTTACTTGTTTGCTCATTTGTTTTATTCAAGTCAGTCAGTAACTAGCATTCACACTGTCAACATCGTTCTTTTGAGCTAAAAGTTGTATTTCGTAAATAAATAAATCTTTTTAAAAAGGAATTTCCATCACTCGTTGATGTTTTTCCGGTAACTGAAAGCTATATGCAGTTTGACGCTGGCACAACGCCTTGGAAAAAGTTGTGAAGAAATTAAATACACACCTATACACACCTGCCTACATTTAATACGGTAGATATTGGCAACGTTGTTATGATTCCCGATAATCTAATTCATGTATGAAAATATACTCACTGTGTAACGCTCGATCACGCTACGGTGTTGGGTTACCACTGTGACAGCCCAAGAATTCGGCTCCGGCTAACTGAGTGAAGACGGGAGTGGGGAAATATGCAAGTATTGGCAAGTATTGGCTGTACTGTCAAGGTTAGTTCGATTTGGTGTGCTCTTCAAACTTTATCAAATAAATTGTGAAATAGAGTTATTTAAATATTGTGTTTGGTATCAAACTGTCAGGCAGAGTGCAATACATCTACTGAGCAAAACAATTTTGTTAAAAACTCAACAACAAATGCATAATTCCCAACAGAAGCGTTTAAGCATTCATTTTTTCTTCTGACCAAAGAAACCACATGGTACCAAAAAAAAAGTAAACTGATAAAGAAAGTGATAAATGCAAATTTCCTCTAGTCCAGTGGATTTAGGCAGAATTGCAGATTGGTTAATAAACTTAGTGTGCACTCACAGTGGGTAATTATCAACATTTGAATTATTGTTATGTTATGTGTGATAATAGTCAAGACGAAATAAAAATTTGTATGCATTGCGGAAAAAGGGTGAAGCTCTCCTTTGAATGTGAGTTTTGTCACGCATACTTTCATCCTAGCTGTGCGCGGCAGGCTAAGGTTGTATGTCAGCGAGACAATAAAGAGTACGTAAATTGTGGTCACACAGACAGCCAACTTACCACCCATACCAGATCTGAGAGTGATCCGAAAATGGATGAGAGAAAAATCAAATCAATCTTTAAGGAGCTGCTTACTGAGTTCTTGAACCCATTTAAGAAATCTATTGAGAAAGAGTTTTCCGAACTGAAGAAATCTACACAACATATATCCAATTCGGTTGATGAACAGAAAAGTAATCTTGATAAAGCTGTATGTGAACTACAACAACTACGTGTGGAAAATGGACAATTAAATAAGAGGATTGAAGCAATTGAGGTGAAAATAGCAGCCCTAGAGACTCAATTTACAGAAATTGAACGTTTACATATCGCTAGCCATGCTGAAGTTACAAATACATCATTATTCCAAACTGAGGAGGTCATTTCTGAATGGGAAGAACGTAAGAAGCGTAGCAAAAATATTATAATAACAAATGTAAGTGAGTCTACAAAAACCGATAAGACACAGAGGATTTTAGATGAAACCGATAAAGTACAACGTTTACTTTCAGATATTCAACTGCTTGATCGTAACGTTAAGGTATTTAGACTAGGAAAATTTGATCCAAATAAAATAAAATTAGTGAAAGTGATATTTAATACAGAAAATGATGCAAAGCAAGTTTTTTTCAATAAGAATAAATTGCCAGGTAATGTTAAGGTGTTTTTTGATCAAACAAAGATTCAAAGGGATTATTACAAGCATGTTAAAGATAAACTTAAAGAGATGGTAGAAAATGGTGATACTTCTAAAACTATAAAATATGTGAACTCTGTCCCTAAAATTGTTAATTTAAAAAACAAGTAGAGCCTAATATTCAGAATCGTTATGTCAGTTCTCCTAGTTTTGATCAACATATTATATATTCAAATGTTAGTAGTTTTTTAGCTCACAAGGCTGATATATTTTTGAACATTATTTGTTATAAGCCTTATGTAATTGTTCTTAGTGAAACATGTATCACTGAAGAGATAGATGATGCTGAACTTTATATTGAAAGGTATCAGATGTTTAGATGTAATAGCACAAGTCGTTATACGGGTGGAGTTTTAATTTTTGTAAGGGAAGATGTTGAAGTTAAGTCAAGTAAAACTCATATAACTGACATGGTTTATTGGTGTCTGTTCATAAAAATCAAAATAGGTAATAATATATGGAACATTGGGGGTCTTTATAGGTCTCCAAGTTCCAGTAAGCCTGTTTTTATTGATGCTCTGGAGGATGTGATAGAAACACATTTTTCTGATGGTAAAAGATGTTTATTGATTGGTGATTTTAATTTCAATTTTTTTAGTAATGAATATTATGAGCAAAAAATAAAAACACTATTTAATATGTATGGGTTAGATCAAGTTGTTCAAGATTATACGAGATGTTGTGGTGATTCAAAAACTTTAATTGATTATGTTGTTACAAATTATGATAATGTTAGAGCAGTTGTGAATGAACCTAACATCTCCGAGCATGGCATTATATCCATTAATTTATCCACTGAACACTTTCGATTGCCTGAAAAATCAATTACTTTTAGAAAATTTACAGATCAAGAGTATCATAATATAAATATGCAATTAATATCTTGTAACTGGAACAATAACTCAGTTAATGTTGATAATATTTTACATGAATTAATTGATAATGTGTCAACAATTGTTAATGTAATTGTCCCTGAGAAAACAATATATCTCAAAAGTAATTATGTACCCTACTTTGATGATGAACTTAAAGAAAAAAGACGTGAGCGTACTAATGCATATTACAATTTTAGGCATTGCGAGGGTGGTCTAAAAGAAGAACTTTGGAATGTCTATAAGATCATTAGAAATCAATATGTTGTTTTACTAAAGGAAAAAGAGAGATTATATTTTGAACAAACTATAGACAAAAATAAAAATAATAGTATGGAAATGTGGAAGTGTCTTAAAAAACTTGTTAAGCCAAAACAAGATGTTGTTAGCCGTATTCAGTTTGAGATTAATAATCAAAATGTAATTTTGAATAAGGAAATAGACATTGCTAATAATTTCAATTCATATTTCATATATAGTGTAAATGAAATAACTTCAGTTTTTCAAAATGTACAGCAATGGACCCATGACTACCCTGTTATATCAGCTAATTTCACTGAATTCTCGCCTTTAACAATTAATGAACTAAGAAATATTATATTCTCGCTTGACAAAACTAACAAAGCAGAAATTTTAAATGATAATTTCTTAAAAAAAAGCTTTGATGTGGCTGGGTACGCAATATTAAATTTAATTAACACATCACTTAGAACCGGTGTGTTTCCAGATCAATTTAAGATTTCCACTGTTGTTCCTGTACCGAAAATTAACTCAATTAAAGCTGAACATTTTAGACCATTAAATATACTGCCAACTCTTGAAAAAGTGTTAGAAATGTCTGTATATAACCAATTAATTCAGTACTTTAATACCAATAAATTGTTTATAGGCAACCAATCAGGTTTTAGAGCTAGACACTCATGTGAAACGTCTCTACAATTTTTAATAACTGAATGGAAAAATACAATTGATAGAAATCAGTACATTGTTGCGACATTTCTCGACCTTAAAAGGGCATTTGAAACAATTGATCGAAATATTCTACTTGAAAAATTAAAATATTATGGGATATCAGGGATTGTTTTCGATTGGATTCAAAGTTACTTATTCAACAGAAGACAAAAAACTAAATTTGGAAAAGAATTGTCAGATGAACTTATAATTGAGAGTGGCATACCCCAGGGTAGTGTGTTAGGTCCATTGCTTTTTATTATTTACCTAAATGATATTAATCACATATCTGGATCACACTGTATAAATCTTTTTGCAGATGATACATTGGTTTATTGTATACATGAAAATTTGGATCAGGCAATTGTTGAAATGAATAGGTCTTTAAATAGCATTGAAACATATTTATTTATTAATAAACTGAAACAAAATGTCAATTAAACAAAAAGTATGATTTTGACATCATCTTATAAGTATGATCAAATTGTTTGGGCAAATGCTGTTATAAATATTAATAATGTTAGCATTGAAATTGTGACTGAAATAAAATATTTGGGTTTCATAATTGATAAAAATTTAAAACTAAATAGTCATGCTGATTTTATTTGTAAAAAAATATCTAAGAAACTTTTTTTTCTCTCTCGTATATGTAAAAAAGTGTCTATGTATGCTAGGTTGACTATTTTTAAAAGCCTAATACAACCTCATTTTGATTATTGTACTACATTACTTTTTCTACTTGGTAAAAAGAAAATAGCGCAATTGCAAAAGCTTCAAAATCGGGGCATGCGATTAATATTGGGATGTAGCCGTTACTCAGCAATTAAATCGATGTTACAGTGTCTAAACTGGTTTTCAGTTGAAGAACGTATATTATATATGACTATGATCTTTATATTTAAGCTGCATAAAGGATTGCTACCCAATTACTTTCAAAAATTCTTATTGAGAAATAATGAAGTTCATGATTACAATACGAGAAGAAATAACAATTTTTACATTAATAAAACTAACACTAAATTTGGAATGAATAGTATATTTCATAAAGGCTTAAACGAATTTAATAAACTACCACAATTTGTAAAAGAATCTAATTCAATAAACCAATTTAAGTCATCATTAAAGAAGTATATTAGTGACAGCTCATTATGATATTTGTAATTTTTTTTTTTATTTTTTAATGTGAACTAACCTAATAACCTAATAATCTATAGATATGTATGTATATTTGGTTTTCCTTGAAAGGTACTTTAAAATGTTACTATATTTAAATAGTTAAGGTCGTGAGATATTTTTGAATTTATAATTTTTCTTTTTTTTTTGTATATTAGGCTTGCCTACTTAATAAATAAATACAAAAAAAAAAGTTAAATTTTAATTTTGGGCGCCAGGTAATTTTACCCCTTCCGAATACTTGTCTGATGTTCCTAAATTACCAAATGAACTTAAGCACATCTGTCACAAACAAAAAAATTGCATAATGAACTGATTTATCACCAATAAACAAAATTACATAATGATCTGATTTATTATAAATACTTCACGAAAATATCATATTATTTGTCAGTATATAAATTTATATCAATAAATAATATCTATATACATACAATTTGTATTTAGAGTTGAAATATAATTAAGTCACGATCAAATGTGGCAGAAATTAATATAGGTTCCAAGATAACCAAAAGAAACCATAAATAACATCAAAATTAAATAGCCGCTAGGTTTGGATCCAGAGCGAGAGGCACGTGTCATGTATGTCAAAAAAAAATAAAAGAAATCATCAGTATGAAACTAATTTCTACCGTTTTTTTACAATGTATTGTCTATATATAATGGTATGGTGTCAAGTGGCGAGGAAAAAAAATATAAAAAAAAACGACGAATCATTCACTGTCTACTTGTGTGGCTTGACATCTCCTGAAGTGCCAAACTCAAGGTTGAAGCCCCCGACTCCGCTGAATTCAGGATAGAAAAAAAAGCTAAAATCTTCTTCTTTAATTTTACCACTATTGAGTGAACAGCTCTCATTCAGATTTGTCTAACGATGTTCCCAAATAAAAAAAGTGCAGCTTCCGCACTGCCCCATAAAACCCTACGAAGAATGTTTATTTAAAAAAATTCGATGTTCCTTTCATTTTTATTCTACGAAATTCTGTTCTTTCCATGAAATCTGACAATCTAGCCGTGAAAAATTTTAACAAAACTACTCATATGAGTATTTTCGATACAAACAACAACAACAAACAACAAAAATAAAACTGAATAATCATTTGGTAAAAAAAAAACAAATTTCAGCTTATCGGCATAAGCTGAAAAACTGGGGAATGAAAATATTAATTGTCGCCAATATTGTTCACTTTTCTTTCCTAGATTTTGAAATAAATCTCCTCGAATAAAGTTCCATGTAAAAAAAACTATTCACTTAAATTACCGGCCAAATGTTTCCCTGAACGGTAAATATAATGAGAAACTATAAAAAAATTTATACATATTTCGCTGGTGATTTCAATCGAAAGGCCAGGACAAAATCAATGCTGATAACGAATGGAACAAAACACAATTAAAAAAAACATTCGGACGACTGCAGAAATCCTGATAAATGATTGGAAAATGATTTCCTCCGAAATATAAGAAAATTAGCAATGTCTTCCTTACTTAAAAAAAAAATCTAACATTGATATTTATTGATATATCAACCAAATAACCAAATTTGCTTTGAAAATTACGAATAATCCGAATGAATTATTTCCGATTCAATAAAAAAAAATGTATAACCTTTGTGATTATTCTCACATGTAAAAATAAGAAAGGAAAACTGGAATTTACCACAAGTTCGTGAAAGTCAAACAAGTATACGCTTATTATGATATATACAGAAGGAAAAACCATAATGAAACCTACCTTCAAGTTTCGGAAGGGTTTTCCAAAAATTCCAATCGGAATTTCATTTCACAATATTTTGGGCAATGTCTTCATTTTTTCCCAGTAAATTATCAACCGATAGTATGGTGAATACCAACTGATGAAAGTTATGAAACGACATCAGGTCCTATAAGAGGAAGGAAAAAGTACATAAGTTGAAGGTCCAAAATGGCGATGCTGAAAAGTCGGGGAAGATTTGGTGTCACTTACGTGAAGTTCTATTATCCTCCAAATAGAGTGAAAGGCCAATTTACATCAAATGCTATACCCAAGCAAGCAAAACTAGACACTGTTTTCACTAAGTGAAAACCCTCGGAAATAATCCTCAGAGATGTTTCTATAAACAAATTTTACAGGCGGGTCTTCTTCGAACCTTCACAAAGCAACCTCAAAAATGGAATCCGTAGGATTATCATATTGAAACGGAATAATATGAATTCCAGCGCATGACCATACGTCGTGGACAGGTGTGATGAACCAATGGGCAATTGAATAGAGCTGTTTCCAAATATCAAATCATTTAAATGAATTTTCCAAACTGGAACAATCTACTGAATGATTGGAAAAATCAGGGATTAATACTATGGGAAATATTTCCTCCCAGAGACAATTCCGCTAAAATATTTAAAATATAATATGGAATGAAATATCAACATTTCTTCAGGGATACGGTAGTTGATCTTTAATTATGACCTTGACTACTAGGTGTGTTGCAAGTATGAAAATATGTTTTCATATGGATCGGTTCTACAAAAAAAAACTTAAAATGTGCAAGATTTCGCCAATAGGATGCGGAAATATATTTAAAAAAAAGAGTTTGAAAGGGATTCTTTGAAGTTTGCGGCACGGTAGTACATCGCACTCCATCTACATTGAAGGTACTTCAATAACAATTGGAAAGGTACTGTCTATTGATTTAATGAAAGTAAACAACAATAGTTTGAATCTGTAATCTCACGGCCCACCAGTTTACAAACAAAAAGGAGAGAGGGACGGACCTACAGGTGCTTGAAAATTGTAATTCTGGCGTTTACGAATGATTATACCTTGTGGAACAAATTGGTACCGTTACAACAGGACTTCCTATTGTGAATCAGATGTCTGATGATGCCGTATACTGAGGAGCCCTCATAGCTGTTTGATGGACGGACGCACTACGATCGAATCCATGGTAGTCATTTTTTTTATTGCGATAAAAATCCCAGCCTACAAAGATCGGTTTTGCAGCACTTAACATGAAATATATACGGTAAATTCTTCAAATTATGGTGATATTATTCATGTTAAGTGCTGCAAAACCGATCTTTGTAGGCTGGGATTTTTATCGCAATAAAAAAAATGACTACCATGGATTCGATCGTAGTGCGTCCGTCCATCAAACAGTTATGAGGCCTCCTCAGTATACGGCATCATCAGACATCTGATCCATAATAGGGAGTCCTGTTGTAACGGTACCAATTTGTTTCACAAGGTATAATCATTCGTAAACGCCAGAATTACAATTTTCAAGCACCTGTAGGTCCCTCTCTCCTTTTTGTTTGTAAACTGGTGGGCCGTGAGATTACAGATTTAAACTATTGTTGTTTACTTTCATTAAATCAATAGACAGTACCTTTCCAATTGTTATTGAAGTACCTTCAATGTAGATGGAGTGCGATGTACTACCGTGCCGCAAACTTCAAAGAATCCCTTTCAAACTCTTTTTTTTAAATATATTTCCGCATCCTATTGGCGAAATCTTGCACATTTTAATTTTGTTTTTTTGTAGAACCGATCCATATGAAAACATATTTTCATACTTGCAACACACCTAGTAGTCAAGGTCATAATTAAAGATCAACTACCGTATCCCTGAAGAAATGTTGATATTTCATTCCATATTATATTTTAAATATTTTAGCGGAATTGTCTCTGGGAGGAAATATTTCCCATAGTATTAATCCCTGATTTTTCCAATCATTCAGTAGATTGTTCCAGTTTGGAAAATTCATTTAAATGATTTGATATTTGGAAACAGCTCTATTCGATTGCCCATTGGTTCATCACACCTGTCCACGACGTATGGTCATGCGCTGGAATTCATATTATTCCGTTTCAATATGATAATCCTACGGATTCCATTTTTGAGGTTGCTTTGTGAAGGTTCGAAGAAGACCCGCCTGTAAAAATTTGTTTATAGAAACATCTCTGAGGATTATTTCCGAGGGTTTTCACTTAGTGAAAACAGTGTCTAGTTTTGCTTGCTTGGGTATAGCATTTGATGTAAATTGGCCTTTCACTCTATTTGGAGGATAATAGAACTTCACGTAAGTGACACCAAATCTTCCCCGACTTTTCAGCATCGCCATTTTGGACCTTCAACTTATGTACTTTTTCCTTCCTCTTATAGGACCTGATGTCGTTTCATAACTTTCATCAGTTGGTATTCACCATACTATCGGTTGATAATTTACTGGGAAAAAATGAAGACATTGCCCAAAAGATTGTGAAATGAAATTCCGATTGGAATTTTTGGAAAACCCTTCCGAAACTTGAAGGTAGGTTTCATTATGGTTTTTCCTTCTGTATATATCATAATAAGCGTATACTTTTTTGACTTTCACGAGCTTGTGGTAAATTCCTGTTTTACTTTCTTATTTTTACATGTGAGAATAATCACAAAGGTTTTACATTTTTTTTATTGAATCGGAAATAATTCATTCGGATTATTCGTAATTTTCAAAGCAAATTCGGTTATTTGGTTGATATATCAATAAATATCAATGTTAGATTTTTTTAAGTAAGGAAGACATTGCTAATTTTCTTATATTTCGGAGGAAATCATTTTCCAATCATTTATCAGGATTTCTGCAGTCGTCCGAATGTTTTTTTTAATTGTGTTTTGTTCCATTCGTTATCAGCATTGATTTTGTCCTGGCCTTTCGATTGAAATCACCAGCGAAATATGTATAAATTTTTTTATAGATTCTCATTATATTTACCGTTCAGGGAAACATTTGGCCGGTAATTTAAGTGAATAGTTTTTTTTACATGGAACTTTATTCGAGGAGATTTATTTCAAAATCTAGGAAAGAAAAGTGAACAATATTGGCGACAATTAATATTTTCATTCCCCAGTTTTTCAGCTTATGCCGATAAGCTGAAATTTGTTTTTTTTTACCAAATGATTATTCAGTTTTATTTTTGTTATTGAGTTCAGTTATATCGAAAATACTCATATGAGTAGTTTTGTTAAAATTTTTCACGGCTAGGTTGTCAGATTTCATGGAAAGAACAGAATTTCATAGAATAAAAATGAAAGGAACATCGAATTTTTTTAAATAAACATTGAATCATTATTTTTGTTATCCTGTCTAAAAAAACCATTTAATATTTTTTTGTATTGCTTAATTGAACAAAAAATATACATGCAACGATTATTTTCAACGGCCAGTGAAAGGTTTTTTGTATCTAAATGCATTTGGTTATATTCAAATGGGAGAAATTATAATTCTTTGAATTCTTCCTAGGGTTTTATGGGGCAGTGCGGAAGCTGCATTTTTTTTATTTGGGAACATCGTTAGACAAATCTGAATGAGAGCTGTTCACTCAATAGTGGTAAAATTAAAGAAGAAGATCTTAGCTTTTTTTTCTACCCTTCAGTGGCTGCCCGTATTACAAAGGTTACTGTACTTCGCAATGATATTTATTTATAAGATAATAAATAATTTGTCTCCTTCTTATTTCATGAATATGGTCAACTTCAATTATGAAATCCATGAACACTATACTCGCAATAACTGCAATCTACATATTGTCAGAACAAATTTTAAAAGTAGTATGAATTCAGTATTTTTTAAAGGCTTCATTAAATTTAATGACCTACCAACTGACGTAAAAGACTGTTTATCAATAAATGTCTTCAAAAGACATTTATTAAAATATATAAAAGAAACCTAACTTACATTTGGATAAAGTTGTAAATCTATGTTTTATATGTTAGTTTTGATTGTGAAATATTTGAATTGTTTCGGTATAAATCTTCTAATGTTACCTATATAACTAGCATTACTAAGTAGAAATAATAAATATTATTTGTAAAATAATAGCACGGAGCGATAGAACTATTTATTGTTACTTGTAATAGTTTTAAAATTACTGAATAGCATATATTAGTTACTTTTTCTGTTCTATCTTCTCCTATTTTTTTTATTGTATATTAGGGAAACCTATTTCTGAAATAAAGAAAGATTATTATTATTGTTCTATCCTGAATTCAGCGGAGTCGGGGGCTTCAACCTTGAGTTTGGCACTTCAGGAGATGTCAAGCCACACAAGTAGACAGTGAATGATTCGTCGTTTTTTTTTATATTTTTTTTCCTCGCCACTTGACACCATACCATTATATATAGACAATACATTGTAAAAAAACGGTAGAAATTAGTTTCATACTGATGATTTCTTTTATTTTTTTTTGACATACATGACACGTGCCTCTCGCTCTGGATCCAAATCTAGCGGCTATTTAATTTTGATGTTATTTATGGTTTCTTTTGGTTATCTTGGAACCTATATTAATTTCTGCCACATTTGATCGTGACTTAATTATATTTCAACTCTAAATACAAATTGTATGTACATAGATATTATTTATTGATATAAATTTATATACTGACAAATAATATGATATTTTCGTGAAGTATTTATAATAAATCAGATCATTATGTAATTTTTTTATTGGTGATAAATCAGTTCATTATGCATTTTTTTTGTTTGTGACAGATGTGCTTAAGTTCATTTGGTAATTTAGGAACATCAGACAAGTATTCGGAAGGGGTAAAATTACCTGGCGCCCAAAATTAAAATTTAACTTGCATATTTCCCCACTCCCGTCTTCACTCAGTTAGCCGGAGCCGAATTCTTGGGCTGTCACAGTGATAACCCAACACCGTAGCGTGATCGACCGTTACACAGTGAGTATATTTTCATACATGAAATAGATTATCGGGAATCCTAACAACGTTGCCAATATCTACCGTATTAAATGTAGGCAGGTGTGTATTTAATTTCTTCACAACTTTTTCCAAGGCGTTGTGCCAGCGTCAAACTGCATATAGCTTTCAGTTACCGGTATATTTTATTTTAAAATACCGAGTGATATTGACTGATCACGAAATGTTCATTTAATAACTAAATAATCAATATCATTCGATGATTTTTGTCTTGGTTATCATTTTTCCATTTCAACACTCAAGGTGAGTTGAGCAGAGTATATTGATAGGAGACATCAAATTGACACCTGCATGATATGATTATTGGAAATAATACGTACTTTCATCACAAAAAATTAATTGTACATTTCCATGAAAAACCACAAGGATTCAAAGTTGTCAAACTAGTTGAAGATGTCAGACTGACAGGCGGTATGATAAATAATATATATTGTCAAAGATATAAACTTTCACGGCCTGCGATAACTGTGAGAAAGCTATTTTCCGGGTATTTTGGGCATGGTCTGCAGGTTTTTGTTCCTGATGTTTCGTCTACTACTGCGATAGACATTATCAAAGGCAATGTGGCAACAGTCGCAGTGCAGTTGGTGTTGGAGTTGTTGTTTCCGTTTACTAAGTTATTGCGCATTGAAAAATGTGGTTGTTGAAAAATGCACAACTGAAAATTCCATTCGACGTGCCTGCGCGTTATGTTAACACACCCATATTTATTCAGTGTCAAACTTATTCCGTTTGACTGATAACTACTATACAGGGATGCCTAAATGGAAATATCATATTCCTTATATCTAGAAGGCCTTCAGACTTGTTATAGTCTGGGTAACAAGATCCTTTTTTTGGAACTTCTGTCCAAGGGCATCGAAAATTTTGATCTAGGGCTCATTCAATTCGGAACGATCTCTAGCAACTTTCTGAAAAATTTTAAGAGGGGCTCGAAAAAATTGCAAAATTTATAAACAATTTAGTAAAAAAGAAGGGGGGTTTGGTTTTTTGCAGATATCTCGAAAAATATTAAAGATATCCGAAATTTGAAAAAAGATCCTCAAAGAGGAGGAAATTTATTAAAGAAAGTCCCACCTTCCGAAAGTATCACCAATATTTATAATTTCAATTCAGAGGCGAAAATAGTGCTAAAAGCGGGCGATGCGCGTCCCGCACGCGTTGATCGATACGGACCTTTGAACAATAAAATTCATTTTAACCCATTAAATATCATTATTAAGAAAAAATTCAGATACCTTCTAGACACTTGAATAAACAAAAATCCACGGAAAAAGTTTTGCCCGTGAATATTTTATTAGATATACTTTAGTTAATTAACTAATTTTTACAAGTTTTGAATTTCCATAAAAACCCTGATAATTTTTAAACTATAAACCTCAAATTTTTTTCACTACTTGGAGCTTTTCTTGAAAGAAACATTTGATTTTCCACTTTTTATTAATAATAAAAGGCGTTAAAAGTGAAAAATTCAATTAAAGCAATGACATTTTTTTTAATTATTCAAATCTATTCATATTTTTATTATTTAAAGTTACATAAAAATGATCAAATGTATCAGTGCTGAATATTATGATTTTTAAAAACAAAATCGCTTCTTGAAAAAACATTTATTGCTCAAAAACGCATTTATTGATTAACAATTTTTTGCTACTGAATATGCATATCAAGGAACGATTTTCTTTGAATCATACTTTTTATTTCTATTTAATATTCTAAAAAAACTTTTTTTTCACTCCTATTTTCTTTATTTATTCAAAAATTAATTTGTTTCGAACAAATTAATTGTTACGATTTATTTTTTGAATACTACAAAAAAAAACAAACACAATCATGTGTCCTTTTTTGTGTAAAAAAATGTTTCTCAATTTTTTAAATATTTTTTCATTTTTGTATTTGGTAATTCCTCATGGTTCTCAATCATTGTTATTAAAATAACTCATAAAATAATGGAGATAGGACAAAGACAGTTCCAGTCTCTTTTGTTTTCCTTTTAGTAATAAATAAATAAGATTTTAAAGAAATGCTCTTACCCTATCATTTAACACATTTTTTACAATTGTTTACTAAAATTCCCCCTTAATCTGTTTTTTATGCCTTTCAAATCTTTATAACTCATTAACTATTCGAATATATACAAGACGAAGAAATTGCAATCGGAATACAAGGGAAAGAAGTGGAAGAAAGAGATATTGAAAAAGATACTGAAGATTGCGAGTCACCACCGCAAAAGAGATCAAAGAGATAATCAAGAAAAAAAACAGAGGAATGAAACAAAAATTGTCAATTTCAAATCTGTAATAAATTAATAAAATTATAAAAATTATATTTTATCTTATAATTACTCGTAAGTAGTTAATAGACTACTTTAGATTACAAAATAAGAAATAATATTTTTTTCAATAATTTAAGAAATAATGAGTTGAAAAGTGGTATAAATGTGGTTTTGAGTTTTTTTTTTAAATAATTGTCAAAAAAGTTGATGAATAATGAAATTAGGCATTTGTTTTGAATGCTATTTGTTCATTATTAAAAGGAGAACAAAAAGACTCGAAGTGTCTTTGTCGTATGTCGAATAGAAAACTAATCAATACAGTTTATTGTATGATTTTCACTATAACGGTTTTACAAAAACCGCGACACGTGTTTCGCTGTATAAACAAGTTTATGCTTGAACAAACTTGTTTATGTTTAAACAAGTTTATGCTTGAAGAAGCTATTGTATAGCGAAACATGTGTCGCTGTTTTATTGTAAAACCCTTATAGTGAAAATCATATAACAAACTGTATTGATTAGTTTCTTAATATGGATGGAAGTATCAGCCAGTTCTATTCAGTTATTCAAGTATGTCGAATAGTTTATGAGTTGTAAAGATTTAAAAGTCAAAGAAAACAGATTTATGGGGTATTTGAGTATACAATTGTCAAACTTTTTTATAAATAATAGGGTTATAGCACTTGATTCAAATCTTTACATTGCTTATTTGATTTGTTTTTGCCTTTTGAATTCCGGACATATTTTCATATTTGTACTTAAGTGAAATCCACCGCAGTTGAAACATTTTGGATCGGGATTAGAATTTTGACAGTCTGAAAAACTGTGCTGTTTGCCACATTGAATGCAGCGTGGTTTACTCTTACATTGTTTTCCTAAGTGCCCATATCGAAAGCAGTTATAGCATAATAACACTTTTTGAATGTAGGGTTCAACTTCAATTCTCACTCTATTAATTGAAATATATTTTGGGAGTACCTGACTTCTAAAAGTAATTATACACAATTTTGTAGCAACATATTCTGTTTTATCGTCTTTTGTAATTTTTTTATTCATTCGTCTTACATTCTCGCAATGCATATCAAATGGTTTGATTTTGTTTTTAATATATTCTTCCGAAAAAACGGTATCTATATCCCTAATAACCCTTGCCGTACGACAATGAATCTGGGAATATATAATTCCAAATTATTATTTTTCAAACTAGGTGAATTTTTTTGATCAATAAGATAATTTGCAGATTTGTAATCTTTCATTTTTATTCTGATTCTGTTTCTTCCTATCGAGTCTAAGCTAATAATAATCTTATTATCCACTTCAGGAAAATTTGAAAGAATTATATCACCTACCTTTACAGCATTGATTCTTCCACGAAAATCATCGCTATTATTCTCCACATAAATTTGATATGGTCCTGTATGCGACATACTGTACCTATCAATCGATTGTTTTGGTATGTTTTCATTACCTATTTTTTGTTGGTTTTCGTCGAGAGGTTCTAATCCGCTTTTTCTATTGACGTATTCTGCAATTTTTTCTGCTCTTTTCATATTAAAAATATTATTGTTACCTATTATTGGTGATACTGTATCCATATATGTTGACACATGAGGAGGGGTTGAATTAGGAGGTGGTTCGGGGGGTTTACCCCCATTTACACTAGACATCACTTTGTAGTTTCAAAGAACTCAAAACACACGATATTATCTAAGTATAAGATTTGAAATAAACGAGCTGATACAAATGAATTTGTTTTAATAAGACACTCTGAGAAACACTTCCAACACGTACGAAGTATATCACAGAACTGACTTGAAATGTAGGTACGTGTAATTGTAAAACTAGATATATTAAGCATTGAATAGGTAGAATAATTAGTAAAGATACGCCCGAAGAAGCCATTGTATGGCGAAACACGTGTTGCGTTGTCGTAAAATTTCTAAGTGAAAATCTCACAATAAAGTGTTATTCATCTATAGTCAATTTTATATCGATAGTGAACAAAATAAGCTCTACTGATACTTTTGATAATTCAGAGGAAACCGGTTAAATTTATAGAATGTCCTTCAAAAATTAAGAAAAGGTGGTTTTTCAGAAAACCCTTGGAAGAAGTAACGGTTGCTGATAAAAATGAGCATGCCGAAATGGAAATGAAAATTTAGTTGATGGGAATTCGTTGTTTAACCATGTGGCGTTTCCACCAGGAGGAAAATTCAAAAAATGAAAATTTATTGCTAGCCGCCAGTTGTTATATCCTTCTTTCCTCTTATCCAATTTTGGAAAAATGAAACGCCAACGTTTTTGGATGAGACCAAGCTCAAAAAAGCGAGGAAGTTATTCCATTAATGAATTGTTAGTTCAGTTACGTGAGGATAATATTGGACTAAATGGTAAGATTCGTTCAAGCTTTAAGAATTTTCTAAGAATGTCCACCGAAGATTTTGAGAATCTGATATGCCTTGTTGGTCCTGCAGTTGCCAAAAGACATACTAACTACAGAAATGCTATAAGTGTAACAGAAAGGTTAGCAATAACTTTAAGATTTCTATCAACAGGCGATTCCTACCACAGCTTCATGTATCTTTCAAAAGTATCAAAGCAGTCCATATCTGTAATAATACCTGAAGTTTGTGAAGCTTTAATTAACAGTCTTAGTGGTTATGTAAAGGTATGTATAACTTTCGTACGTAATTGGTTTGTGTTAATACGCTGTAACATAAACGCCATATTTACTGTATGAAACAAATTTTTAATACAAACGAAATCATTAACGCTGAAACTAATTTTGAATCCAACAGACATCATTCGCATACATAAATAATTTGTCTTCTTGTTTATCTATTGAAAAGTTAAAATTTCTTCTTTTTCTTGGTCTGATATATACTGAGAATGTTGTGTGTGGACGCTGGGTGGAATTGAGACTAAATTTTGTGTGTCGACGCTGGGTGGATTTGAGTATGAATGTTGTGTGTCGATACTGGGTGGATTTGAGTATAAATGTCGTGTGGTGCCGCTGGATGGATTTGAGTATAAATGTTGTGTTGGCGCTGTGCGGATTCGAATATAAATTTTGGGTGTCGACGCTGAGTTGATGTAAGTGCGAAGAAACAGCCAAGAATGCTATCCGGAAGCGAAGAAATTGTTCTAATTGGTGTTGTACATGGGATGATGGCGGCTCATTGGGGTTACTATTATACTTGCCCATTTCAGTGTCATATAATAGATTGTGGATTAAAAATGTTCTACGGTGGACTGGGCATAGGGTGTGGGTAGACCTCTCAATTTTTGAGCTACCAATTCACCTATTATGTCAAATTAATCAGGGTTTTTTTGTGATTGTTCTTGCCGATCCTTATGTAATGATGTCACATGTTGTAGACTTCTTCATTCCTACGCTCCACGTTTTGTGATATATCCTTCCGTTTAGCAGCCTTGTTTATCTTCGCATTTTCAGAAGTTTCTTGAATGTCCTTCACTTTTGATTTTTCCTTTGCTGCCATAGAAGATGTAAGTTTGACATCAGTCACCACAGTATGTTCTGCATCCATAGTTTCTATTCATTCAATCTCGGTTGTCTGTTGACTGTCACTTGGTATATTTCCAGTGTCATCTGGTTCAGTTTCATCTAGTGACGACTGTGACGAGTCAGATTCCTGAAAACAAAAAACAAATTGAATTTTCTAGTAAAATTCCATCCAAATGCTTAAATTTATTTTCTTAATTTCAGACTCCTACAAATGAAGCCGAACGAAAAAAGATCAGTGCAGATTTTGAGAAGATTTGGAATTTTCCTCACTGCCTTGGTGCTATGGATGGCAAGCATGTAGTCTTCGAAGCCCCCATACATACCGGTAGTGAATTCTATAATTATAAAGGTACATTTAGCATTGTTTTGTTTGCAGTTATCAATGCAAACTATAACTTCGTTTATGCAAGTGTGGGCGCCCAGGGACGTATTTCTGATGGAGGAGTATTTAAGAGCACATCTTTTTATAAATTGATGGAAGAGTCTTCGTTACATCGCCCACAAAATCGTAACCTACTTGGTAGGCAATTACCTGTCCCATATGTCTTTGTAGCGGATGATGCATTTCCCTTGACAACTGCTACAATGAAACCATACAGTGGGCATCAAGAAAAACACTAAAAAAATCGAGTGTTCAATTATCGGTTAAGCAGAGCACGTAGGGTAGTTGAGAATGTTTTTGGTATACTCGCATCTGTTTTTCGTGTACTGCGTAAACCAATGTTATTGCAGCCAGAGAAGGCCAAAAAATTGTATTAACATGCGTATTGCTTCATAATTACTTGAGAACAAATGTAACAACCATAAACAGTTACACTCCCCCAGGAATATTTGATAAGGAAGATTTGGAAACTGGAACAATAGACCGAGGTTCTGGGAGACGAGATACCCAACCTACCGCTTCATTATTACCCCTTATGAACATTCCACGAAAAGCAACCATGGAGACATGGGCCATCAGAGACGAGTATGCTGACTATTTTATGACAAACCTAGGCCAAGTAGCATGGCAGTTACAGTACTGTTAACTTGTATACTTATGAACTTTTTATTATCAATTTTAATGTTTTTATAATGGTTTCATGTAATTGCATGTTTGCATGTGTGACAAAAGAAGGTACCTACTTACTTAACTATTAAGAAAAATTGATATTTTTTGACATATCTCGTATTAGAGTGGAAAGTTTCAAATTTATGAACAACTTTTTTCCTTAAAATTGATAATAAAAATGTTTTCCATATGGCTACGACCGAGGCTACGAGTTTAGTTGACATAATTTACCGATATTCTTGAAAATAAAAATTATAAATGATCTACTTACGTGTGTTTCTCTTGAACATCCAGCTTGCAGGCCCTTTCGAGGCTTATTTTTGTCTTGTAAAAAACTTAGCAGTTCATATCCAAACCATTTGGAAGTGAAATGTTTACCGGCCCCCGATTTCTTCATTTTCTTATAGTTTCTTCTTTCTCTCTTATACTGGCTGTTAATATTCCTTATTTTCTTTTCAACATCAGCCACTGACTTTATATTTAATTCTAAAGAAATCTCTTTTAGTGCATCGGCTTTCTTGTAACGATTTTATATTCTTTATTTTTAGGGTCCCATAATAATGGATGCTCCCTGTACAATTCTATCAATTTGTAAGTATTTTCCGTGTTCCACTTCTTTTCCCCGACATTTTAGTAAAGACACGCCACAACAACACAACCGAACTACATTTGTGTGATTTTTCACTGATTTACTACCTGGTCACCTAGTTTTGTCAGCGCGCACCGTCCACACTGGACCGACAACTTGTAAAATATGCAGACAAAACAGAGACCCTTTGATCTTGTCTTGTCGTTGTTTTGTCTGCTTGGTCTGGACCCGGCATTATATGTTAAAGGGCAGCGTTTTCGATGCAAGCTCTCAGTCTGAAGTCATCACTCGAGGGTCACCCTGTACATAACAGAAAGTGATAATAAACAACAAGGTCGGATATGACATGATAAAATGAAAAAATATGCTGTCTGGTGTCAGTGACCAAAAACTTATTTAGTAAAAACTGTCCACATCGATATGGATTTTCTTCCCATATCAGTTGAATTCATTTATTCATTCATTCAATTTCCGTGAAATTATACAAAATCTAATTCAAACTCTAGAGGTTCAATTTACAGTAAAGACAAGCACATTTGCAAATCGTAAACCAATCGGAAAAACCAAGAAATATTCTATAACTTTGAATGAAGTAAGAATCTCCACTTATGCAATAATCTCAATAATCACACACTGGAGGCTTCTGACAAAAATATAAGTTATCTTTGATAATAAATATGGCAACAAGGCAGGTGCAGGATTGTTGAATAACTGAAACTGAATATTCATGTAGGACGCATGAATAACTTCAATGTATACAATTAATATACAATGGATTCAACAAACATATGCCAATAAAAGATATCGCGAATGATAAAAAAATGAAAGAGAAATGAATATTTCAGATTCAATGAAAAATACTTTCGTGATATCATGCCCCACTCAAAATTATGTGATTTTTAATATACTTCAATCAGATTTACTCTAGCTCTATTGGTTCTGAGGGACGCAGTATACCCGTAATTTGTAAAGACGCAGTATCGATAGAGAGATGTATATATATATATATATATATATATATATATATATATATATATATATATACAGGGTGTTTCAGAATTCGACGGATAAACTTATACCACGTCATTCCTCTTGCAAAATGATGAAAAATGAGGTAGGACATGTGTGTCCGGAAATGAGCCGTTTCAGAAATACAGGGCGTTGAAGTTGCAAAATAAAAAGACCCTTTTCGTCGTAGCTCCCGGACTAAAAGGAATAAATTAATGAAACTCAGCAAATCGATTACGAGCTAGAATGTGCTTCCTCCAGTGGTATGTTTGCTTCAGTATCAGTAGCCAGTGGCGTTCCAGCGGGGTAATAGCTTATATTTCCCCCCTTATTTTTTACGCCACTGACTTTATATCCAAAACCGTCTTTTTTTTGAATTCCTTGATCAATTTTACGTAAAAACCAAATAAACATTCACTATGAAAAAACCAGTAGTTTTCGAGAAAAATTGAGTTGAACTGATAGGTGCATTCCCATATGGGAATATTAATAATCGAGTAAAATAATCGAAATTCCAAAACCGAAATTATTTGAACTCTTTCATCATTCTACCATTCATTGTGTGCTTGAAAAATTATTCACTTCGGCAACATATTGCGGATTTTCTACCATTTTACCAACTTTTTTTGCAGATATGTTGTGAGCCCGCAGACCTACTGAATGGCTTTACCTCGAGATTTATTTTTTAATAAAATGTTCCATCCAAACGATTTTCAAAGACAATTACGAATAGTTGGCAAAACTGAACTCAGAATGTTTTATCGAATTATCTTCTCTCACTGGGTAAAAATCCAAGTTTTATCGATTAACCAAAATACCATTACTTGTTTCAACCTTAGCCATCTACAATGTTTCCTGGGCATATCTATTATAGTTTTGTTAGATAACTGTACCGATATTTTCGAGTTCTTCAGCCACTGGTTGAATAGTTTCAGAATATATTCACGTGACTAATAACAATCTTTGATCCACCTAAGCAATGAGGATTACTTTATTCATTGACAACAATAAATTTGTTAGGGGGCTGTGGAAATGAAATGAGATTCGTATGACACTTCCAAGTTAACGTAGCTGTCAGAAAGTGTTTGATTGTGTATTTCGTATAATAAAAATGAATTTTACATTCGAAGAGTTAGCAGACATGCACCTTATTTATGGAAAATCGGGACGAAATGGAAGGTTGGCACAAAGAATGTATCGTGAAAATTTTCCTGGAAGAAATAGAATTCCTAATTGGAAAACGTTCGAAAACGTGGACAGAAGACTCAGGGAAACAGGAAGTTTTTTAATTACCAGAAGGAATGCAGGTATACAGAGAACTGTAAGAAATTATATCACAGAAGAGGAGATATTGAACTATGCTGCTGAACATCCGTCTGAAAGTAGTAGATCTATACCTAGAGTGCTGCATGTGTTTTCATCATCTGTTTGGAGGACTTTGCATGAACAGCAGTTATACCCATATCGACTGAGAAAAGTTCAGGCACTGAAACCAGAGGACTATCCAGATCGAATTGAATTTTCTCGATGGTTTTTAAGTATGTGGAGAAATAATCCGGAATTTATCAAGCAAGTGTTATACACTGATGAGGCAAAATTCACAAGGGAAGGTATTTTCAATTCTCGCAATAGCCATATTTGGGCCGAGGAAAATCCTTTTGCTATTCATCCTCATGGCCATCAAACAAAATTTTCATTGAATGTTTGGGCAGGAATAGTAGAAAACCGTTTAGTTGGTCCTTATCTTTTACCAGATAATTTGAATGAGGACAATTATAGCACTTTCTTGGGAGAAGTATTGCCTGAATTGTTAGAAGATGTTCCTCTGAATATCCGGAATGGAATGTGGTTTCAGCACGACGGTGCTTCTGTTCATTTTTCGTTAGCTGCTAGGTTAGGTCGAGGTGGACCCCACAAATGGCCTGCCAGATCACCAGATTTGAATCCTGTTGACTATTTTCTTTGGGGTCATATGAAGTCACTGGTTTATGAAACAGAACCAAAAAGCCAAGAAGAATTAGTCGCCCGCTTTCAAGCTGCATCGATAACGATTGCCGAAAATTTAGAATCATTTGAAAAAGTGCGATTTTCTATGTTGCGCCGTTGCAGATCGTGTATAAGTGTTGACGGAAAAAATTTCGAACAATTACCCTATTGATTATTCATCAGATGTTCTCATTATTATTCAAAAGCACATTTGAATTATCAATGTAAATTTCAAAAAGAAATTCGTGTTTATGACTCACTGTTCTAGAATTTCAACAGTATTGTTTCTTATCTAAAATATGTGTAGAGAAGGTATATTTTGAACATGATATTTCTACTCAAAGATGAATTATGAGTACCGACATCTAACTAAGAGTTATGTAATTAGCTGTAAATAGACAACTTCCATTTCTTCATTTATTTAAAAAACTTATAATTTTCCCAAAATCCAGAATAATGGTGTTATTTTAGGATTATTGGAGCCTAACTCAGTCGAGATTCCGAATGATCGCAAATTTTATTTGGGGTCACTTTTTTTCAGATCACAAAGTCACTCGAATATCTGAGAACAATGAAAACATTTCAACAATGAAATCTATTGACAAGCACGAAAATAAGCCTCAAGAGTTATGATTTGTCATTACAATATGCTAAACATAACAAAAATTGGTACGATGATAGAAAACCCACAATAATTACCATCACTTGCAAGCGCTAAATTAATGGTAAAATCATAAAAGAGTTCAAATAATTTTGGTTTTGGAATTTCGATTATTTTAATCGATTATTCCCATATAAAAATGCACGTATCAGTTCAACTCAATTTTTCTCGAAAACTACTGGTTTTTTCATAGTGAATGTTTATTTGGTTTTTACGTAAAATTGATCAAGGAATTCAAAAAAAAGACGGTTGTGGATATAAAGTCAGTGGCGTAAAAAATAAGGGGGGAAATATAAGCTATTACCCCGCTGGAACGCCACTGGCTACTGATACTGAAGCAAACATACCACTGGAGGAAGCACATTCTAGCTCGTAATCGATTTGCTGAGTTTCATTAATTTATTCCTTTTAGTCCGGGAGCTACGACGAAAAGGGTCTTTTTATTTTGCAACTTCATCGCCCTGTATTTCTGAAACGGCTCATTTCCGGACACACATGTCCTACCTCATTTGTCATCATTTTGCAAGAGGAATGACGTGGTATAAGTTTGTCCGTCGAATTCTGAAACACCCTGTATATATATATATATATATATATATATATATATATATATATATATATATATATATATATATATATATATATATATATATACAGTGTGACCCATTTAAAATGGAACCACCCCTGTAGAATGTGCATTTTTCAATCAATCTCAATTTTTTTTTATTGAAATATTAAGCATGAAAAACTGTATCTTGAGACTAACTTTCACAATTTTAGTTTCATTTCCAAGGCACTCTATGGTTTTTTTTGTTTGTCAAAAACGGCAAAAGTTTATTAGGCAATTTTTGTTTTCAAATTTGACTACACCACTGGATTCGTAGTCGTTATAAATCAAAACTGTCAAATTTTCATTAAAAAATATTTGTTAACAACGAAGTTACAACAACTTCAATTTTGGAAACAAAGTATTTGTTTGTAATTTTTATTCAGATTATAGACATATTTGAGATCTGACAACACTGTCATCACCAAGTAGAACACCAGTGAATTTGTACAGTGAGAATCCGAAGTCAACAGCTCAATGCGTTCTACAGTTATAACTCCTGAAAATATGGTAATGTGAGAGTTTTGTGGTGCAAGCGTTTTGTAATAAAAATCTGACTACGCCACTGGATTTGTGGATAATATTCCCTTAAAATCATTCATTTGAGTGTAGGTTACGAGAAGTGAAAATTAAAATAAAAATTGAATAATTGAATAACAGAAAATTAAAAGTTCATTTTCAAGTTACGCAGTAGTAGACCAAGTTCAGAATCTCATGTCATGGGATCTCCCAATTGCGCTTTTACCAAATCTTGATAGAATCTTGAAGTATTAATGGTCATACTTGTAAGCTTTTTGGAAGTTTCCCAATAATAAATAATAGTACTTTTGTAACAGCGCACCTGGAAAATCACATTTTATGAGATTCTGAACTTACTCTACCTTCTTCTATAGCTGATGAAAACAAAATGTATACAAACAAGTTTCAAAGTATTTATTCAACAATTAATTGCCATTAAGAAAAAACTGATACTAAAATAAACATTGATTTAAAACTAAACATTCAAATTTTTGTGGCTTCTACCAAACCTCCATTAAGTTCAATACATTTATCGTATCTCTTCCGAATATTGTTTACACTATTTCTTATTTGTTGAACTGTAATTTCGGCACAAGCTTGTCGTATCCTTTGCATGAGTTCAGCTCGATTCGTTGGTCTTGTTCTGTATACTTTTTGTGTCAGAATACCCCACAGAAAAAAGTCTAATATTGTTAGATCAGGCGATCTAGGTGGCCATTCAATTAAGTCACTACCTCGTCCAATCCAATGATTTGGAAACTGGTTATTTAGCCACTCTTTAACAATCCTCGAATTGTGCATGGAACAGCCGTCGAGCTGAAAATATAAATTTACTTGTTCCGCAAGAGGCATTTCATCTATTTCGTCCGATAATTGGTTATTTAGAAATTCCAAAAAATTTTGCCCGTTTATGTTTCCATCAAAGAAATATGGACCTATTATTCTATTTTGTACTATACCACACCAAACGTTAACTTTTTCGGAATATTGACTTTTACAATTTATGATCCAGTGCGGATTTTCCGTAGCCCAATACCGAGCATTTTGCGATGAAACTACCCCATTGGTGCTGAAAGAAGCTTCATCACTAAACATTATGCAGTTTAAAAAATTTCTTGTATTCAGGTACTCGCCTTGTGCCCACAAAGAAAATTCCATACGTTTCACTTCATCACCTGCCTTTAAAGAGTGAAGAAATTTAGGTTTAAATGCTCTCATTTTGTTTTGTTTAAGACATCGTCGAATAGTCTCTCTCGGTAAGTTTAAATCCAAACTGGCGACTCGTAAACTTCTGTTTGGGTGGTTTCTAAAATAATCTAAAACAGCACCTTCGTTTAAATTTCTTCTTCGGTGATTATTTTTTAAAATATGTTTGCTGACTGCACCGGTTTCTTTAAATGTTTTGTTAATTTTACTGACGGTGCTTCTGTCAATGGGAAGTCGATTTGGATGTCTGTGATTAAATATCCTAGCTGCTTCTCTTTCACTATGATAATTGTCCCCAGAAATTCTCACAATTTCAATTCTTTCTTCTAATGATAATTGCAAAGCCATTATTAAATGCACGTAACTAACAACTATTATTTTATTTATGATTAACTGTCAAAATCACAGCCTACTGTTGATTTATTATAAAACCTTTGCATAATGAGTTCAGCTTCCTCAAATTATTGATATCTCCTCTAAAAGATTGTTTTAGCTGAGTTATGAAGAATTTACAGGGAACAATTTTTGTCCTGCTCTCTGTTTTATTATTGAATAAATGATTTCCATGCTTTAAATCAATTTGATTTTAGCGGCTATGCGGAAGAATGTACTAAGTACTGCATAACTTGAAAATGAATTTTTAATTTTCAGTTATTCTAGAATACACTTCTCGTAACCCACACTCAAATGAATGATTTTAAGAGAATATTATCCACAAATCCAGTGGCGTAGTCAGATTTTTATTACAAAACGCTTGCACCACAAATCTCTCACATTACCATATTTTCAGGAGTTATAACTGTAGAACGCATTGAGCTGTTGACTTCGGATTTTCACTGTACAAATTCACTGGTGTTCTACTTGGTAATGACAGTGTTGTCAGATCTCAAATATGTCTATAATCTGAATAAAAATTACAAACAAATACTTTGTTTCCAAAATTGAAGTTGTTGTAACTTCGTTGTTAACAAATATTTTTTAATGAAAATTTGACAGTTTTGATTTATAACGACTACGAATCCAGTGGTGTAGTCAAATTTGAAAACAAAAATTGCCTAATAAACTTTTGCCGTTTTTGACAAACAAAAAAAACCATAGAGTGCCTTGGAAATGAAACTAAAATTGTGAAAGTTAGTGTCAAGATACAGTTTTTCATGCTTAATATTTCAATAAAAAAAAATTGAGATTGATTGAAAAATGCACATTCTACAGGGGTGGTTCCATTTTAAATGGGTCACACTGTATATATATATATATATATATATGGGCGGATCCCAAGAAATGCTCATTTAAGAAAAACTATTGAACTTAGCCATAGGGAATACTTAATGAAATTTGTAGAGGTTTCGTTGGCGCTTCTTATGGATCAATAATATACAGGGTGTTCCATTTAATATAAGGAAGATTTTGCAAATTTTCATTTACAATATTTGGCAAGCGGTTTTTCATACCCTGTATATCACAGGTCGATTTCAGATATATCGTTTGAGAGAGTTACCAATGTTGAATATTCGACCAAAAAAAAATTTCAACTGGATTTGGCACCACTTTATAATTTCAAATATTCTGAGTGACGAATATTGGAAAAAAAAACCTGTCATGCTAGATATCTCGAAAACCATCAATATTTTCGAAGTGCAGATATACATAAAGTTTATTTTATTTTCTATGAAGAAACCGAAAAAGCGATAAAAAATATAGGTTGCCATTTAAAAAGACACAGTTGGGATCCGCCCAGAAAAAATCGAACACCCTGTGTGACCGCCAATATTTTTATTTTGTCGAGCTCGAGCAATAAGGTAATATTATAGAAAATTATATTCATATATATATATATATATATAATATATATATATATATATATATATATATATATATATATATATATATATATAATATATATATATATATATATATATATATATATATATATATATATATATATATATATATATATATATATATATATATATATATATATTTTATATATATATATATATATATTACACAAAAATGTTTCATACAAAAGTTTTAGGAGTTCATGAGAGCTATATTTTGATATAATTTTTAAATATACAGGGTGTTTGGTGTAGGTGCTACAGACCAAAATTCCATTTTTTTAAATAGAACGCCCTGTATATCATTACATATTCAGATGCTACGTTGAATTCTGATATCATTTCATGTTTGGTTTTTGAAATTCGGTTACGGCGTTGTTGAGTTATTGCTTAAAATGTAAAGTCTTGAGAACGACTATTATTTTTAAAAATATCTCATACAATTATTCTCTCTGCATCAGATCACATGAAAATTAGTCAAAATTTTGGGTGTTCGAAGTAATGGTTTCAATTTTGAGTTGTGGAATTCAGTCAGGAATAATTTTGAATATGAAACAATTGCGAAATTGAAAGAGGTGTATTCGAAAACAAATCTTTCATTAATAACAATGTAAATAATATAACTTGATAAATCATTTCATAAGAATGGTAGGTACCTAGAAATAAGTCATAAAAATTGTTCAAAGTGATGCCCATTAGATATTATACAGGCTTCGAAACGTCAAATCACTTCTCTCGTACAAGTCGCTCTTATAATATCAGGCGTAATATCACTGCACGCTAGTCGAATTTTCATTTTCAGATCATCCACATTCAAAGGGGGAGTAGTGAAAACAATATCTTTTAAATAACCCCATAGGAAAAAATCAAGCGGTGATAAATCTGAGGAACGAGCCGGCCACCGAATTGGACCCTTATTACCAATCCATCTATTTGGGTACGTTCTTTCCAGATATTCAGTAACAACCTGTGAATTGTGAGGAGGAGCACCATCTTGTTGCCACCAAATTCCTTGTCGTTCTGCTATGGGAATATCTTCCATCAACTGGATCAAATCATTTTCTAGAAAATGTAAATATCGCAATCCATTGAGATTTTCATTGAAAAAGTAAGGTCCTATGATGCGGCCATTGAACAATCCACACCATACATTAATACCCCAAGTAGTTTGAAAATTACTTTCGCGGACCCAGTGGGGATTTTCTTGAGACCAATAGTGACTGTTATGTCGATTCACAACTCCATTATTGTGGAATCGCGATCCATCGCTCCACAAAATTTGACTGAATATGTTAGGTCTTTCATGTAATATTACCTGAATACAAGCAATGAATTCAAGTCGTCGTTCAAAGTCCGTGGGTTTCAAACCTTGTACCAACTGAATTTTGAATGGGTGGTATTTATTTTCTTTCAGAATTCTTTGTACATTAGATTTACTCACACCGACTTCTTCTGCAAGAGTACGGATAGAAACATGTGGATGAATAATAATATAAGCCAACACATTGATCTCTAAATCTTCAGTTCTAACAGATCTCGTATGATGACGATGCTTTATAGTAGAAGGAAATGACCCAGTTCGCAATTTTTCTACAACTCTCGAAAAAGTCATTCGTGACGGAATGGGTCTGTCTGGAAAACGTTCTTGGTATAGACGTTGTGCTTGACGGCAGTTTTTCTGACATTCCCCAAAAATTAATAACATATCAATGCAATCACTTGGACTAAACGCGAAAGGCATACTGGAGTTTTCGCACAAAGAACACAGTTACTGTTTTGCAAAGAATCACTGAATCGAACTGACAAGTAGATACAATTCAACAACATTTGTTACTATGGCATCAACAAGCATAAGCTACTTGATGAAATTGTGCAATATAAAGCAATTCACCCTCAAGTTAGTCACATTCTCAAGAATTTCAATATTATATTCAACTGATATCGATATCGTATCGTAGAGGTGAGAATAATGGTTTGTATTCAGTAGTAGTCTAGTTCAATTTAATAAAAGATATAGACTGGATTCGTGTACGAGTAAATAAGTTTTTTTGAAACTTTATATTTAAGGAAAAGTGCAATAACTCAACAACGCCGTAACCGAATTTCAAAAACCAAACATGAAATGATATCAGAATTTAACGTAGCATCTGAATATGTAATGATATACAGGGCGTTCTATTTTAAAAAATGGAATTTTGGTCTGTAGCACCTACACCAAACACCCTGTATATTATATCAAAATATAGCTCTCATGAACTCCTAAAACTTTTGTATGAAACATTTTTGTGTATCTCCTTCAACAAACCAGATCAAACCAGATATTGCCTGTCACATAAAATGGGGGACACCCGGTATATATATATATATATATATATATATATATATATATATATATATATATATATATATATATATCCAACTATCAATAGAGCTTCCGTACATTTACAATTTTCTATCAATCGGGCGTCCGGTTTCAATGAGGCGTCCATATATGGACGCCGAATTGTTTCACCATGCCAGGCAGTTCAGAGGTTCCCTATCTTCCATCTGACAAAATTTCAGATGGGCGCCTATTTATCAATTTCATTGTCAAAATTATATGTATTGGCGTATATTCTAGTTGAGTCTTTTTTATTTTGGTGGCGCTCGGGAGGTACGCGTATACTTGTGCCGTATATTTTTCATACATGTGAGCGATTATGAGGCGTCCATATAACTGACAACAATGCAATAGTTTTTGCGAGAGGGAAGTCTCAATGATTTGTTAGAAATATCGTTGATTTGGTATGTTTGTAGGTCGGCGCCGGTTTCATACACAGGGTGACAATTTGAAAACTTACAAGGTCTATCTCTGAGCAACCAAATAAAATATAAGAAATCGCTGAAAACAACTTTCATAATACAAAGGGAGAAACAAATGATGTGATGACTAACTTGTTTTTTCTCTCACACCCTTGCCCCCAGCCACCACAACTTCATATTTTTGAAAGGCAACCACCTACTTGTGATACATTATCTGAAAGCTCTTAAGATATGCTCTTCAATGGTACTCTTCAAAGCTACATTCGATGCAGTAAGTTTTGGTTCATCAAATAAAAGAATTCATTCAGAATAAATTTTATTTTCTATTATTAATTTAGTAAATTTTCAAAAACATGATTTTTACCATCGTAGCATTAATATTAAGACTTGAATATTTTACGCCTCTTCTATTTTTTTTTATTCGTCTCGATAATAGATAGGGATAGATAGGGAAGGAGAGTGGCACCTTGTTTTAGAGGTCTTTCGAATACCTTTACTACTCTGTCAACAGAAAATTTTTGTGACGATTAGTTTTCGAGATAATTTGAAGTTTTAAAGGTATTTGCATTGAGTTCAACTCTTTTTAAAATAAATCAAATTGTTTTTAAGGTGCAAGTTACGTTCAGAACTCTCATAAAAAAAATAAATTTTTGCTTTTTATGACAACCTGCTAATACGTGTCCATTTGATGTCGAATTATTTGTTTATTACGAGGAGATTTCTCCGGGGGATGGGGTTGGTTACCACCATTACATTTTAGGTAAATTGAGTGGCACCTACTTATGAAGGTTGAATTGCCTCTTCAAGAAGTTGTTAATAAGAATCACCGGTTGAATTTCCATCAATGAAAAATGAACCTATAATATGATTGCCTAATATTCCGGCCCAGATATTCAACTTTTGGGGATGTTGGGTATGTATTTCTGCGTATTGTCTTGGGTTTTCATCCGACCAATAACGGCAATTGTAACGGTTCACGCAACCATTTGAATAAAATGAGCTTTCGTCCGAATAACAGATGTTATAAAGCAGTTCGGGATTTTGCATTAATATTTCACTCATGCCCTCACAAAACTCCTGTCTTCGGTCAAAATCATCCTCATTGAGTTCACGAACAAGTTTAATTTTGTAAGGATGGTATTTGTGGTTTTTAAGGATTCTCCATGCGATCATATGGCTTATTCCTGCCATTGCGGATAAACCTCTGGTACTTAACCTGGGATTGGCGATGACTTGACCAAACACTACAATCGCATTATCGTCATTCACTACCCTTCTCTGAACATCACTTTTTTCATTTAAAACCGAACCTGTCTCCCTGAATTTTGTGACCAAATCCAGAACGTGATTTCTGCTTAGGTGTTTACCAGGTTTTTGCTCGTTAAATAAAATTGATGTTTTATTAGCATTTTGGTCGTTGCCAAAAAATGAAGCAATAACTGAAACCCTTTCGGCAGTAGTGAAAGAAATGTTTAAACAAATAACAATACAAGACCCGTTTCAACAAAACAATCGAACGTTGTTATTTAACAAAAAATTGATAAGAAGAACTGCTTAAAATTTTTTTTATTTAGGCATACAAGTTACCGAGTGGTCTGTCTAATGTATTATCAACATGGCAATTTTAACTTCAAATTATCTCGAAAACTAATCGTTACAAAAATTTTCTTTTAACAGAGTTGTGAAGGTATTCGAAAGACCTTTAAAACAAGGTGCCACTCGACCTACTTTCCCCATCTAAATAAAGGTCGTCGGACGCACCTCTCTGAGGGGGTGCGTACTACAAAAAATCTGATTAGTCTGAAAGGTGTCCCCCTTCAATTAGAAATCGACGTGTCCGAGCTTTTTTGAAAATCTTAATTTTTATATTCAAAAACGGCTCTGTTAGGTTTTCGTTGTTACACACTGTATATAGAAGAAAATGTAAATGGCGAAATGTATGATCACATGCTAGAAAGATCTATCGAACCTCGGATAGTTCATGAATTAGAGAATCACAGAGACATACACGGCAATTTATCTTTGAAAGAAAATGTATTACATTTTCAACAGAATGGGGAACCTTATTATTTTGTAGTTCCAGTTATTCAATGGTTAGATAATAATTATGCTGATCAATGTATTGGAAGAAGAGATTCTACTGAATGGCCTCTCACATCCCTGGACCTATCTCCTCTAGATTTTTTCCTCTGGGCCACTTACTTAAAATAGGTTGTTTTAAAGACGACGCAATCTGATTCAATGAAGCCACTGAAGGAAAGAATAATCCAAGAATGCTGAGCTATTTTCAGAGAAACATTTGCCAATGTTTCGGAATGACTTTCGGAAATGAAAATTGCGAAAGTTATAAACAATTTAGTGAAAAATAAAAAATGGGTCCAGTTTTTTGGAAATATCTCAAAAACTAATTGGAATTTTCAAAATCGAAAAAAAAAAATTCGAAAAGAGGAAGAAATTTCCTATCGAAAAGTCCTGACTACCGGAACTGTAGGACCAATATTTATAATTTTCCCGGAGCTCTGAAATAGAGCTCTAAATCGGGTGTTTAGCCGCGTGTAGGCCGTGCGTGTTTAGGTTAATTTTACAAAAAAAAATTTATAGCATATAAAATATATAAATTGAGGAATGAAAAAATTCAGTCATATACTCAAAAGATAAATTAACAGTAATCTGTCGGTAAAAAATTTTTAATGCAATTATTAGATTTATTATGCTATTGTTAATTAACAATTTTTTATCACTCGATTATCATTATTGCAAGTGTGATATTTTTCAAACTAAAAGTGTGGAATTTTTTTCCTTCCATAGAGTTATGATTATAACGGTTAGGAATTGATTTACTTCCAAAATATTGAAAAATTATTATTTTTCAGTTATTTATTAACCATTTACTGCATTTTTGAATTAAAAAGTTTATTAAATAATCGAAGAACAATTTTTTTTTGATTATTATTATTAGTATATTTTTTTTTCAAATCAGAAGCTACATAAAAATATTTTTTTCATCACCTATTGTTTAAAAATTTGTTATAAACAAATGCGTTTATAACATATTTGAATTTATTTTGGATCCTAATCTTTAATAAAAATTATGATTAAAAAAAAATAGCGTTTCTTGAAAAATTGTGTGCAATGCAAAAAACCGCATTTGTTAATTTACAATTTTTTTACCACTAATTGTCAATATTTCAAAAAAAAAATTGTAAAAAATTAGAATAATTCGAATGAATAATTTTATAAAAAAAATCAAACTTCAGCTGAATATATTCTTTTATTAATGGAGAAAAAAATGAGTCTAGCGATTTTTCATTGTATCTCCATTAGTTTAATGAATATAATAATTTAAATGATGAAAAAATAGATTGATTATAGAGCGCCAAAATTTATAAAATTCGATAAAAAATTAAAAAAATTAAAAAAAAATACAGGGTTGTTTTTCATTCATTAATTGCAACAAGAACAAAAATGAAATGAAAAAATTCATTTGTTTATTACAAATTGTTTATTTATAAAACAATGAAAAATTTTAAAAATTTTAATTTTTTTTTGTTCCAAATAATTGAAAACATTTAAAAACATTTAAAATAAATTGTCAACTAGTGGTGAAAATAAAAATATTAACAATAGCGTAATAAATCGAATAATTGCAATAAACATTTTCACCGACAGATTATTGTTAATTTAGCATTTGAGTATCTGCCTGAATTCTTTCATTCCTTGATTTATAAATTTTATATGCCAAATTTTTTTTTTGTAAAAACGGCCCAAACAGGCACGGTTCACGGCGGCCAAACATCCGATTACGATCTCATTTTCAGGGCTTCAGGAAAATTATAAATATTGGTCATACCGTTCCGGGAGTTAAGACTTTATTATAGAAAATTTCTTCCTATTTTCGAATTTGAAAATCTCAATTAGTTTTGAAATAACTAAACCCGTTTTTTATTTTTCACTAAATTGTTTATAACTTTTGCTATTTTCATTTCCGAAAGTTGTCCGTTCCCAAAAACTTTCTAGACGCTATTCCGAATCGAATGACACCTCAACCATAATTTTCGAAGACTGCTGAAGAAGAAAAAAGCACTTCTTGATCAGACTAGTCAAGTTCGAACATAGCTGAACAATCTTACAACAGCTACAGATTGGGGATGAGAAAAAATTGAGACTCTCTTTTTGTCCATGAAAACACCAGAATCATTGGCAGCTTTAGAATTACTGAAACTAGTTCATTGTAGTTACATAGTATCTAACTGCAGTGAAACTTAAAGCAGTAGAAAAGCAGTGATGAAGTGCATCTGTTGACAACTGTTGGATGATGACAATTTCAACTTCGAGTACGGCATGATTGTTGATCAACAAAATAATAACCATCCAGTATATCGAAAACTGATTCAGGCAGTCTACGGATCAAACTCAGATTCCTTTACAAAGAAACCAAACCACAAGAAGAAAGAATGGAAAATAAGGAAGATATAGAAGAATAAGGAGAACGAGAAGAGAGATAAAAGAAACTGAAAATCCAACGTGTCTAGTGGAAGAAAGGGTGGTCTGTTCAGTTACAAATCTGAATAAACCAAGGTGTTCTCAACCCCCCTCCCAAAAAAAGAAAAGAACGCATCATGTATTGAAACAGTATGAATTTTTCAGTTGAAAGTTGAGTGATCCACGCAACTCTTGAATCACAACATTTCCAAAGTACAAAAAAAAATTTTTCAAAAGTTTTGAATATTTGTAACTTTTGGTAGTTGAAAAAATTATCGGTTGAGAATATGTTTATACCAAATTGTTTTGGTAATAAATAATAAAATCAATGATAAAAGAATGTTTCTGTCAATTTGTAGAGAAATATCAATTATGATTTTCAAAATAGAAAACATTCTCTGAATAATCATTTGAACCTTCGAGATATTTAAAAAAAACGTTCATTAACAATTAAAAATCGTATTTTTTTTTTTCTGAAAATCATATTTAGTCTAGTCGAGAAGTGAGTTCTCTGCGAAAAATCTTAGGAGTGGTATTAAAAATATGGGGTTTGGTATTTTGGGTTCAGAATGTCATCTTGAGAAATGCACTTTTTTTATTTTACCCGCTCTTAAAAATTACAATTGTTATAAACAAAAAACGAAGAGAGAAAAAAGTGGTCTCCGTTTTTTAGCAATAACTCTAAAAATATTTAAGATAAATGAAATTTGAAAAAAAATTCGAAAAGAGGAGGAAATTTCCTACAAAAAAGTCGAAGCTCCCGGAGTTGTAGCTCCATTATTTATAATTTTAAATTAACGCTGAAAATAGGGATCCGCGCGGCCGTTTACGCACCGCCGTGTCGCCGCCAAACTGAGCGCGCGTCGGAAAATATCACATTTATCACATTTATTGTTGATTAAAAAATCTGAAAAAATTTCAGTGTTATCTCAACACTTGAAAGAATACAACCCCGTTGGAAAAAATTGGTTGAGTACATTTTTGTTAAAGTTATTCAATTGTTAACTAACTCATTTTTTCTGGAGCTTAGCTAACATAAAATCTGTGATAAAAGTTTCAATAATAGGCCTATAAATTTTTTTCTTCTTGGAGCTCTTCTTTATACCCCAATAAACAAAATTCCGTTGATAACGCTTTTAAAAGTTAATTAATTTGCTAATTATGATTTTTTAAAGTTAACAAAAAAAGGAAAATACGGAAAATGTTAGTAATTTTTTTTTTTCGAACGTTTGATTATGACTGATTTTCTTTCCATTGAAGGCACGGGAATGTTTATTCAAAAATTTTTTCGCGTGATTTGTTCATAAATTTTTTATAAACAAATTGATGAATTTAGTATTTTTGAAAAAAATTTTTTTTGCAGTCTATTGTCTAGGTAAAATTATGATTTAAAAAAAAATTTTTTCGTAAATAAACATTTTAATTGTTTATAATCGTTTTTTTTATTTATTCCACCTTAAAATTATTAATTAAGAAATCATTTTTTTTTAAATCATAATTTACCATTCTAAATGAAATATGTACAAAAAAAAAATTATTAAAATAATTTTTCACCTGCTCGGTATTCATAGCGGTTCATTTTTTATACGCATTTGTTTAAAAAGAAATTAATTTTTTTTATCTTTAAATGCTAATATCTTTTTAATTATTGAAGTTTTGGCTTTCATCATCCAAACCAAATTGGTTCGGCTATTGATAAACTACTAGAAAAAAATTATTTGACATTTTTTACTTCATTTGTTTATCAATTATTTACAATTGTTTTTATTACTTTACGATTCCGGGTATTTTCCCTTTTTTTTATTGTTTTATTGTTGCCGACGTCAGTGATCGATATTCTTATTTCTTTTAATTTTTATTTTTTGACTTTCAATTATTAATTAACGTTCACCGACGCTGAAATTCTAAATTTACATTAATTTGTTCATCTTGATTAGTCTAAACGGTATTCTCGATATTGACAGATGGCAGTTATACATTGTAGGCCTATTAATATATTTCATATACATGGGAATGTCGGTAGTATGCGTGAACACAGATGTAACGGAAACAACAAAGGGAAAATACCCGGAATCGTAAAGTAATAAAAACAATTGTAAATAATTGATAAACAAATGAAGTAAAAATTGTCAAATAATTTTTTTCTGGTAGTTTATTAATAGCTGAACAAATTTGGCCTAAATAATGAAAGCCAAAACTTTAATAGTTAAAAAGATATTAGCATTTAAAGATAAAAAAAAATAATTTCTTTATAAACAAATGCGTATAAAAAATGAACCGCTATCAATACCGAGCAGGTGAAAAGTTATTTTAATAGATCCATTAACTGCCTAAAAGATCGTCTTGGATGTAAAAGACCGTACCATTGATAGTTTAAAAGTTATTGCAATTTAAAACTTGAAAAGGTGGGTGATAGCTTGCACTTCGATGAGGTTGAAAGTTAAAAAATTCAATAAAAAATTGAGGAAAATTTTTTAAACCATTTTAATGCATATGGCCGTATTTCTAATTCTTTAAAGTACCGGACAAAAAATATAATGAAAATCGGAATTTGTTTATAACAAATTTTTATGTTAATAAACAATGAAAATATCAATAAAAAATTTTTTTCTTGTATTTCATTTAGAATGGCAAATTATGATTTTTAAAAAAAAAAAACGATTCCTTAATAATTTTAAGGTGGAATAAATAAAAAAAACGATTATAAACAATTAAAATGTTTATTTAAGAAAAAAATTTTTTTCTTTAAATCATAATTTTACCCAGACAATATAATGCAAAAAAATTTTTTCAATAATATTAAATTCATCAATTTGTTTATTAAAAATTTATGAACAAATCACGCGAAAAAATTTTTGATTAAACTTTCCCGTGCCTTCAATGGAAAGAAAATCAGTCAAAGTCAAACATTCGAAAAAAAAAATTTTTTAACTACCATTTTCTGTATTTTCCTTTTTTTGTTAACTTTAAAAAATCATAATTAACAAATTAATTAACTTTTAAAAGCGTTATCAACGGAATTTTGTTTATTGGGGTATAAAGAAGAGCTTCAAGAAGAAAAAAATTTATAGGCCTATTATTTAAACTTTTATCACAGATTTCATGTTAGCTAAGCTCCAGAAAAAATGAGTTAGTTAACAATTGAATAACTTTAACAAAAATGTACTCAACCAATTTTTTCCAACGGGGTTGTATTCTTTCAAGTGTTGAGATAACACTGGAATTTTTTCAGATTTTTTAATCAACAATAAATGTGATAAATGTGATATTTTCCGATGCGCGCTCAGTTTGGCGGCGACACGGCGGTGCGTAAACCGCCGCGCGGAACCCTATTTTCAGCGTTAATTTAAAATTATAAATAATGGAGCTACAACTCCGGGAGTTTCGACTTTTTTGTAGGAAATTTCCTCCTCTTTTCGAATCTTTTTTCAAATTTCAGCTATCTTAAATATTTTCAGAGTTATTGCTAAGAAACGGAGACCACCTTTTTCTCTCTTCGTTTTTTTTATAACAATTGTAATTTTTAAGAGCGGGTAAAATAAAAAAAGTGCATTTCTCAGGATGACATTCTGAACCCAAAAAACCAAACCCCATATTTTTAAAACCACTCCTAAGATTTTTCGCAGAGAACTCACTTCTCGACTAGACTAATTATGAAGATAACAATTTTTTTAATACTCACACAGTCATACACAATTTATAAACAAATTGCGCTAAAACAATTTGTTCAACTTACCGAATGTCTTTATTTCATATAGAAACAGGAATATAATGATAAATATATAAAAAAATTATAACAATATGTTATGTTACTAGAATATAATGAACAAAATATAATGTTTTTGAACTTTTATAATGTGATCTTGTGGAGCACATTGATAAAAAGAGATTCACGTTCATTACAAGACCAAACACGACTATGATACGATATTTCATCATGGAATCCTAGTGCCTATCTTCCGGCTCCATCATCAGATCAGCTCCAGAGTACCTACCATATTGTCATCAAAATCACATAAAACTGCCAATTTTCATAACGCTACGATCTTTAAAAGATGGTTAAATTAGTTTTCTTAGATTTGACTACATAGTTACATACATACATACAGGTCGACCTAATAAAAGCGTATTAAAAACGAAAAACTCTAGAAAAAATTAAAAAATATTTAGGTCAGTCCTTAAAGAAATATTGAAAAATGCATGACTCGAAAAATCGTATACCATACACGGAAATGAATCTTGACAGGTCTTGATGCCTTCTAGATGGCTATCCTGTGTAGTGTGTATCAGCCAAATGGAATAAATATGACACTGAGTAAATATGACTGTGCTCAACAAAACACTCAGGCACGTCCAATTTTCAACAACCAAATTTTTCAATGCTCAATAACTCAGTTAACGGGAACAACAACTCGACCACGAACTCGGGCTTTGCAACCGTTACCACATCGCCTCTGATAATGTATACCGCAGTAGTAGACGAAACGTCAGGCATAAAAACCTGCAAACCACGCAAACGCTGAAAACAGATTTTACACTGTCATCTACGGCCGTGAATATTTACATTCTTTGGTAATTCATATTATTTATCCTATCGTCTGTCATTTTGGCGTCTTCAACTAGTTTGAATACTTTGAATTCTTGCTGTTTTCTAATGGAAATATACAATGAACTTTTTGTAATTAAAGTTGAACTTTCAATAATCACACCATGCATGTGTCGGTTTCACTTCTCCTATCATTATATTCGGCTCGCTTAAATATCATACAGTGTTAAAATGGAAATATGCCAACCAAGACAAAAATTATCGAATGATATTGAAAATTTCGTTATGGAATAAACTTTTCATGATCAGTCAATATCACTTGGTACCTATGTAAAAATGAAATACATACCGGCTACCTGAAATCCATACGCAATTTGTCGTTGGCACAAAGCTTGTTGAAAAACAGATGTGAAGAAATTAAAACCCACTTGCTGCCTACATTTAATGCGGTAAATATTGGCAACGTTGTAAGGATTCCCAATAATCTATTTCATGTATGAAAATATACTTATTGGACTCCCTATTATCAATCAGATGTCTGATGATGGTGTATACTGAGGAGTTCTTATGAATGTTTGACGGACGGACGCTCTACTATCGAATCAATAGTGAACTCAATTTTTTTATGGTGGTAAAAATGTCATGCCAGCCTACAGAAATCAGTTTTCTAGTACTTACCATGAAATATATTCGGTAAATTCTTCAAATTATGATGGACGCCCTATCAGCGCATTCAATGTATGGATGCCATATTGATATCGGGATGTATATATATATATATATATATATATATATATATATATATATATATATATATATATATATATATTTATATATATACATACATATATATATATATATATATATATATATATATATATATATATATATATATATATATATATATTTATATATATACATATATATATATTTATATATATACATACATATATATATATATATATATATATATATATATATATATATATATATATATACATATATATATATATATATATATATATATATATATAGATTAGTACTTTTTGATCATTCCCATATTGATTTCAATTTAAGAGCCACCGGTATACAGCTGTTTCAGTCTATTGGGCATCGTCAGTACCGAGCAGGCGGTCCTCGATTGAAGACAAAATGAGAAAAACCAAGAAAGTACTTGATACAAATAGCTGCGTAAACGCAAGCGAAACATAAGCGTTCCAGTAGCTCTAAAACCCGATTCTCCTTTACTAATAGGCGCACATTATTAAATGCTTTTCTCACCAACAATGCTGCGTCATAAGGTGTTATCTTTTCTGCAAGATGGCTTTTCAAAAATAAGTCACATTCTTTTTTATAGGCCATTTTGAGCGGACCAAAAAAAGAAACGTCCAGAGGTTGCATTCTGTGTGAAGTGTGTGGTGGCAGAGACAACATATGAATATGATTGTACTTGCAATATTTGTAGATGAAAAGAGAAATGTGACTAGCATATTTGTCTAGTATTAAAAGGATGGGTTCATCTGCAGACGGCTTAGCGTGCTGTTTAAAGTGCACCAACCATTCAATAAAGAGATTCTCATTAATCCAACCGTTGTCCGAGCATTTGTAAAGCGCTCCTGCTGGACCATCCTTCTCGAGCAGAGGAGTCAACCTTTTCCTGGGGAAAATGAACATCGGTGGAATGTAACCGCCAGCAGAGGTCATAGCACATATCAAAGTGATGTTTTTTCCTCTTTCCCAACTGGTTATCGATCCCACTCTCTTCTGTTCTTTGGTAGCCAGAATTTTTCCAGGAATTTGAACTGTTGAAATACCCATTTCGTCGCTATTATAAATATTTTTTGGAACAAATCTATGTTTTTCCATCAGCTGGCCAAGTAGCTCGAAGAACAGACTTATTTTGGTTTTATTAAAAGCTATTATTCTGTTTATGCTGGTCGCCTCAGGTTTCCTAATAGAAATGTTATGTCTGGTCATAAATGCATGCAACCAATCGCGTCCAACCATTTTTGAAGACTGATTAAAATTATGCTTCAAATTCAATTTTTCAGCATATTCGAAAGCCACTTTTCTAATTTGTTTAGCAGTGCAACCATAAAAAATATTTGCCATTTTCTTCACCAAGTTTGCTAGCTCGGCTTCTGTCTCAGCCCTACAAACAGTAAACCATCCTAGATGTGGTCCTAAGGTAGAACCTTTTTTTATCCTCTTTTGGAGGCTTGAAAAGGGGATTCCCATTAACTTAGCAGCATTTCTCATAGAAGAACCTCCTTCAACAAGCTTTATAGCTTTTTCCAGGCTATCAGAAGACTAGGAAGCCTTTGCAGTTGTCCTGACCCTTACTCTCGGCATCTAAAAAGAAATAAAAATGACGTAATTCAACATGCAAAGATGCGGGTAATAGTGATCACTTGCGGGTAATGGGAGTCACCTGACTCTCATTTCCCACAATTACACTAATGCGAAAAAAAATAAAATAAAAAAAATCTTCAAAACACTGACATAATCTGAACTGCCCATTAAAATTTCGAATGTCTAATTTCGTGCAAAAGTCTCAATTGCATACTGCAAGGTATTCGACACTTACTTTCTAATTTGCAATGGCGTAAAATTATATCAGTGGAGCACAAAAACAAATCACCTACGTATCTCAATAGCGTGGGCACTGACTGGCGCAGGCTGTTCCAGGCAGCACTGTTGGTCAGAGCGGGGGTAGGGATGTCATTTTTGCGTTGCTCGCTCGTATTGTTTCGTGGATGTGAGAGTGACTCCCATTACCCGCTGACTCCCTTTACCCTATTCTTCCCTAATCTATTTATCTTTTGATTTTCATGGAATTATTTTCCAGCAGCTTGACTGCATTAACCTTTCTCGATTTCATATCATTTCTAGAAACATGTGGATTCGTTTTCCGATGACATTTCAGGTTAGCTTCCCAAATTTCTGCCACCGCAGTATATATATATATATATATATATATATATATATATATATATATATATATATATATATATATATATATATATATATATATATATTACATCCCGCGAGCATTTTGCGTCCTTTCGCAGACAAAGCATTTTGCGTCCACCAGAAGTAATGTCTTTAGGGTGAATATAATTGCGTATATTGATTATTTATGTTATTTCAGAAACGAGACACTATTTTATATTTCTCTATTTTCAAAAAAAAAATATACGATTTTTTCACTTTTAAGTGATTTTGCTTCCTTTCGCTTCACTATCCGTATTGACTCCTTCGTGTATATTTTGCTCACATATTATTTGTACATAACAACTATTTTGCATCCGCGATGTTGCCAAAGAATCAAATCGTAAGATACCAATTTAAATTTAGTTTTCGCCACTCTCATTCATGTTATGTCTTTTCCGACATATGTTAGGATGGAAATGAACAAGTTTTATGAAAAAATTTTGTGAAAAAGTTATGAACAGAGATGAAGAATAATATTCAGTTGAGATAGTTACAGAGAAATACTTATCAAAAATGGGAAGGGAAATGAAATTAAATGAACAATTAAAAGGAAATTGAAAAAAAATACTAGAACATTTAAATATGTATGCTTAAAATATGTTTTTCCGTTGAACAGCTGTCGAACTCCTACGAACGAAAACTCTCAGAAGTCGAAACTTGTGCGAGATAAGGACTGACAAGGCCTTACCTTTTAACGTGTGATTCCTAACACGAGTTAGACGATAGCAAGTGAAAATTGATCGTTCAGCCTGCGCTGCGGCTTGAACCATCGGTCGATTGAGAGAGTGAACAAAGCACCCACGTCGAACCGCCCGGCAACCGACCTTATTTCTAAAGAAAACAAATTATTGTGGTATGAAATGAAAATAAATGGTTCGAACAATAAGTGAAAAAGTAATATAAAAAATGAAAATAAAATGCTCATCAGTTTTCATTTGAGGACGATTGTAGATACTAATAATCGAAACGTGTCGTGAAGTAGTTTGTTTTGAAATATCTGCTTTCATTTTTTTTTATTTTTATTTTTTCATCTTCAATGTAAATTGAACGTAAGGAAGGAATAGCAATAAAAATTAAAGAAATTGTAGGTAAGACATTTCAAATACTCCGCTAACATTTTCAATTATCCTTATTTTAAATAGAAATTTCCCCAAAATTCTATTTATTCAACAGTCTCAAGTAGCTCCGCTAACATTTTCAATTATCCTTATTTTAAATGGAACTTTCCCTGAAATTCTGTTTATTCAACAATCCTACTAGCTCCGTTAACACTTTCAATTATCCCTTTTTAAATAGAAATGTCCACAGAATTCTATCTATTCAACAGTCTCAAGTAGCTCCGCTAACATTTTCAATTATCCTTATTTTAAATAGAAATTTCCCCAAAGTTCTATCTATTCAACAGTCTCAAGTAGCTCCGCTAACATTTTCAATTATTCCTATTTCAAATAGAAATTTCCACAAAATTTTTTCTATTCAACATTCTCAAGTAGCTCCGCTAATATTTTCAATTATCCCTCTTTCATATAGAAATTTCCTCAGAATTCTATCTATTCAACAGTCTCAAGTAGCTCCGCTAACATTTTCAATTATCCTTATTTTAAATGGAACTTTCCCTGAAATTCTATTTATTCAACAATCCTACTAGTTCCGTTAACACTTTCAATTATCCCTTTTTAAATAGAAATTTCCCCAAAATTCTATCTATTCAACAGTCTCAAGTAGCTGCGCTAACATTTTCTATTATCCTTATTTTAAATAAAAATTTCTCCAAAATTTTATCCATTCAACAATCTCAACTAGTTGAGATTGTTGAAAATTATCCCCATATCATATAGAAATTTCCCCAATATTCTATCTATTCAACAGTCTCAAGTAGCCTAACACTTTCAATTATTCCTATTTCAAATAGAAATTTCCACAAAATTCTATCTATTCAACATTCTCAAGTAGCTCCGCTAATATTTTCAATTATCCTTATTTCAAATAGAAATTTCCCCAAAATTTTATCTATTCAACAATCTCAACTAGCTCTGCTAACACTTTCAATTATTCCGATTTCATATAGAAATTTCCCCAATTTTCTATCTATTCAACAGTCTCAAGTAGCTCCGCTAACATTTTCAATTATCCTTATTTTAAATAGAAGTTTGCCCAAAATTCCATCTATCCAACAGCCTCAAGTAGCTCCGCTAACATGTTCAATTATCCTCATTTTAAATAAAAATTTTCCCAAAATTCTATCTATTCAACAGTCCCAAGTAGCTCCGCTAACACTTTCGATTATCCTTATTTTGAATAGAACGTTCCCTAAAATTCTATCATTTCAACAATCCTATTAGCTCGGTTAACACTTTCAATTATCCCTTTTTAAATAGAAATTTTCACAAAATTCTATCTATTCAACAGTGTCAAGTAGCTCCGCTATCACTTTCAATTATTCCTATTTTAAATAAAAATTTTCCCAAAATTCTATCTATTCAACAGTCCCAAGTAGCTCCGCTAACACTTTCGATTATCCTTATTTTGAATAGAACGTTCCCTAAAATTCTATCATTTCAACAATCCTATTAGCTCGGTTAACACTTTCAATTATCCCTTTTTAAATAGAAATTTTCACAAAATTCTATCTATTAAACAGTGTCAAGTAGCTCCGCTAACACTTTCAATTATCCCTATTTTGAATAGAAATTTCCCTAAAATTCTATCTATTCAACAGTCTCAAGTAGCTCCGCTAACATTTTCAATTATCCTTATTTTAAATAGAAATTTTCCCAAAATTCTATCTATTCAACAGTCTCAAGTAGCTCCGCTAACACTTTCGATTATCTCTATTTTAAATAGAAATTCCCCCAAAATTCTATCTATTCAACAGTCTAAAGTAGCTCCGCTAATATTTTCAATTATCCCTATTTTAAATAGACATTTCTTCAAAATTCTATCTATTCAGGACATATTTCGGTGTATCATTTCCGAGGCTCTGGTCTATTATATATATTTCTCACAGTCGTAGAATCTTTATGTAGAGTCGTAGGGGGCTGTAGATAATCATTCCTCAGAGCCGTAGGGAGCTGTGTGGCATGGTTAAGTTGTTAGAAACGCAAGTTTATGAATGCACAAAATGGGAATCTCTTTTAACTTCACTAATGCTTTCAATTATCCCCATTTCAAATAGAAATTTCCCAAAAAATTCTATCTTTTCAACAATCAAATAGTCACTAACACTTTCATCTATCTTTTTCAATAGAATTCCCCCCCAAAATCTCATTTTATAACCATATTTTGAATTAAAAAAATTTAATAGGTTAAAAATTTCTGATTTTTTTTTTAATTTTACATATTTTGCAAAAAAAAATTTTGCACAAGTTATGAAAAAAATTTAGCCCATTA